>NW_019396253.1:47943-100958 GCF_000591075.1 Eurytemora carolleeae | reverse complement strand
AGGATACTGGAACATCTTCTTGAATAAGCAATCAAATAAGTACTTATGGAACATATTCTCAAATAAACACTTCTTGGACATATCTCGAAAATTATGAATGAATTTTGATTGTCAATTGAAACATTAATCAATCTAATATTATTTAGAATGCAGAAAATAAGTTAAACTAACTTCATTTTGACGAGAATTTTTTTTTTATTTTCATGAAAAATTTGCTGAAATGAGTGAAAATTTAAAAAAAACGGTGTATTTTCCAGGATAAAATCCGTACAATCCGTACAATTTGAAAACAAATCCGTACAATCCGTACAATCCGTACAATTTTAGGGTTAAAAAAAATCAATCCGTACAATCCGTACATTTTGGCCACCCTGTATATAGATTACCTTTTCGTTCAGATCTACGTGGAACAGGTAGAAAATGAGTCCGAACATAGCTGGACCTAAACCATTACAGAGACCTCGTATACCTGTTATCATTCCTTGAACCGCTCCCTATAAATAGTTTATCATTATTCAGAACCACTTAAAGGGATTGTAAGCGTAATCTCAAGTAACCCACCATGCAAAGATGGCTATCACCGATTTACAACGGTACCCTTGAGAGCTTTGTCTGATTCAGTATGAATTAGATATCCATATTTACAACTTTGAAAAACTGATAATTTTCAATTAATTGTGGTTTCTCCACAAAGATAACCCTGAAAACCAACAATATCTTCCACATGATTGATCAGATTAAGGTTTCAAGAGTGCTGATGTGAATTACCATCTATGCATTAAACTAGCACGGACTTATCATTCAGTGTTGTACTGAAATAATTAGTAGCATTGTACTTATTTTAAATAGTGTTATTATTAAATGTTGCTCTTGTGCGGCTGTTAGTGTTTTTGTTATCATTATGTTAGTATCATCAAAAATGGTTAGGCTGTAGCCCTGGCTAGTTGTCAATTATTTATAAATTATAAAATTAAAAAATGTATTTATGATTTTGCCGAAATTATCAATCAATCAATCATTTTTATCACACTTATCACAATTTTTATATTATCATTATCGTCCTTATCATTATAATTATCATAAAGTGTAGAACTTTGAGGGAATAAAATAAATCCAAGTCTGTTTGATTACTCCACCTGTTTATCCGAGTCTGCGTGCATTGAAACAAAAGCAGATATTGCCGGATACGAGATACTGGATATAGAAGCTAGTATTCCTGCAGACCACATCATCCACTGCTGAGAACCAAACCCATACCACATCAACTATAATCAATTCTATATTTAGGATGTAAACAATAAAAATAAAGCAAAAATCGACAAAAGCAAATGCATAATTTTCTAAAACTGAGACACGAACTAAAAAATTCAAGGAAAGAACATCCGTTAAAACGTTAACTGTAACCATTAAAAGGTAAATAACTTTGATTTTTTGATAAACATTTACATCAGACAAGTAAATAAACATAAAATATGTACGTCTCAGTTTTGACGGAATAATCATTGATTTTTAGTTAAAAGATTTGAAAAACTACTCTACTACAGCGCCTTGTATCTACTGAAAGAATTAAATAAAACTCTAATGTTACCTGTAACATCTCGAAGAAGAGACCGATCATGATTGTATGCTTAGGTCCAACAGTTTTCATCAGGAGGGTAAGTAAACCCGTCTAAATCAATTTAATAAAATAACCTTAAAAATAGAATCCACCAAATGTGAATAAAACTTTATCTCTGATAGCGTACCGTAGTTAGGGGAAAAACAATTCTATAGAGGGATTAGAAATGAATTATAAGACAGAAGATTAAAATAAATTGAAAAAAAAATTTTACTAGACGTTTTGACTAATTGAAATCGAGGCCGGACGTAGGTAAGAAAACAAAAATTAAATTCACTTCGTAATTTTCTTTAAATTCTTGTATTATTTAGTAGATANCCCCCCGTTATCTATTTGTCTAAATATACAGTATAAAAAAAGGTCTATGTTATAGGGTTTTTAACCGCTGAATTGAGGGAAAAATGAATTTTTGATTGATGCCATTTGATGTAAATAAAAGTTTTCTTTTTCCACTAAGGTGAAACCCATTTCCCCTACCACGGGGGAGTTGATTCTACAAAATATATACCCTGATCAATGATAGTAACCAACCTGAGCAATGATAGTAACCAACCTGAGCAATGACTGAGAGGATTCCAATGGCAGCAATGAACATGGCAACATTCTCTTTAGAGAAATTCATCACAAGCCGAAGGTAGACAAAGAAGCAAGAATACTAGAAATATAAAAATTTCATCTTATGCAATTCAAAATAGAAATAAGAAGAGAAAACCACAATATTGTTGAAGGCACAATTATGATGTGAACATACACAAAATAAAGTCCTACTCCGAATTCATAATAAACGTTGAGAGAGGTAGTTTCTTCTGTATGTCCAGTGGTTGAAACATAACTTGACAGGAATTCTGTCCTCCGATTAAATTATTTTTTTTGTATTGGATACTTATAACCCCGATCGCTATATTTGAGGAGTGAGCATCAGAACTACAATTTTTCATACTTTCACTTAAGTTATTCCTCCCCCGTTCAAAGCTCCCGTCAACCTCCGACTCGGTGCGGTTTCAATGCGGGATATCAATATAGCAAATTAATAAAAGATCGAGAGCAAGCATGTCTTTTTAATTTGATTTAATTTACTTTATTCGTTGCACCGCCGTTTTATAATTTTTCTTTTTATTACAAGCTACAGGGTGTCCCGCATCAAAGTAGACTGCGTCAATGGGTCTTAATTGCGATTTGGGGGACAAATCAGAAAATTTAAGACGAATAAATTAATTTTTAAAAAATTAATAAGGCAAATAGATTTTTTTTTGCAAAAACTGCTAGATTTTTTTAGTATAATATGCGTATTTAGGTGTTAAAGATTGGAGATAATCTAATTAATATGGGACGCTCTGTAGATGAAGTGCCCGGCGTTGGCCTTGAAATTTTAAAAATCGAATTAAAACAAAAATTTATAATTTATTTATCTTATGTCATTCACAAGGGTACCCATGAGTTTCCTCGCTAAAATTCAGCCCATTTGATTCAGTCGTTTTGCCAGCCATAGAAAACATATAAATGATCGAAGAGCTTTATTATATAGATTACACTCATACGTTTTTTTTTCACAACAGAAACTTTTACAAGTCATAATTATTATCTGGACCATTGTCCTTTTTTATCTCATAGCATTTAATTTTAAGTCGAGTTTTTCATTTTCAAAAATGTCATTTACTATCTCTAGTTTAAATACTAATTATTACTAACATAACAGTATAATAAAATGTCGATTTTTTATAGACAATTTTTTTCTGCTAGTTTTGTTTAAAGGAGAGATAAAGTAGTGCTTTCAAGGTATTTGGACTGTAGTTTACCTTTAAGGTATCTTATACTTATATCTGATATCCAAGAAGCCAAATGTTTTGAATTTACAGTTCAAATTTGCCCCCCTGATTAATTTCTGTATACGCCCTTGAATGTGATATATAATTCCGAATTAAATAGGCATACCACAGTTTTTAATTTATTTGTTCGTGTGGTAGCTCTTTAAATAAACAAAAATAATTTAAAAATTGCTATTTAATCTTCCAGTAATAAAAATATTAGAATATAAAACGTTGCTCCTTTTGTTGACATAGATATTTAAAATAGGTATTTATTGAAAAGAAAAATCATTTAACACTTGTTTAAATTTTTACAAAGGGAAGGAGGGAGGGAGAGTGAGATGCAATGCTTTTACTGAATTTTTCAGCAATAGGATAAATAAAAGCGTCCTTTGTTAACATTCAGGGTGACCCACATCACATTTTGTCAATTGATCCAATAAAATCTGAGATTTTTATTAGAGTTTTTTACATGTCAAACCTTTATAACAGAAAATAAAAATTAGCCGTTTATTTTAAACTTTCTTTCTAGTTTTATTTTGTGAATAAGTTATTGATTAGGATTCGGAACATTTTATGTTCCCATTCTTTTTTCAACTCAGCTAAAATGAAAATCCGTGAAAAAATAACGGGGGGGGGGGAATTTATTAAAAAAGCAAAACTTTTATTTAATATTTCTTAACTAGATCCGAACTAAATTTTTACTGGGAGCAAATTAATAAATTTAAACTGCCTACCGTTGGCTCAAATTTGAATCACCGATTCAAATTCTTCCTTAATCTTTAACTTTGTATAGGTGGTTAAAATTTGAACCGACAGCAGGTAGTTTAGCGACGTGGCTAAAATTTATTAATTTCGGTCCCAGGATGCGGATCCAGCATCCGAATCCGAATTAAAATAAAATTGATCCAAAGCATTGGGCTTAGTTAAAATAAGTTAACTATTACCTGCCCGGCCTCCGGTAGGTAGGAGAGGAAGACTGTGATACAAAGCATTAGAACAGTTGAATCCTTCCACATCTTCCGCAGCGAGGAAAAGGGGTCAACCTGTTCCAAGGTTAACCCTCTGCAATTAGAAAAACATAAGTATGTTCATTTACTATCAAAGCTTTTGGGACGTTTTACTTTAATTTAATAACCTTGCAAATCGGTTCAAACTGTTAATTTTATATTAAAAGTGTTCCAGAAATCCAACATGAGACGGGAAATAATCTATATGGCTGTATTGTACATAGTAAGCCACCCCCCTTCCTCCAGTACACTAAAGAATACCTGGATGTTGGTTTACATTTCTCCGGTAATGACTCTGGAACTGCGACCATGATGAAGAAAACATCAAGGATTGCAATCGCAGTGGCGGCAGCAACAACTTAACATTTTTAAATAAAATAATTTTATCTAAACTTTTTTATTGGGTTGGTTTGAAATTAAATAATACCTAGTTCTTCCCCATAGTTGGCCTCAATCCAAGCCCCAAGAGCTGGAGAGGTTACGAGGCTGGCCGCAAAGGTTGCTGACACGAGACCGTAAGCTGCCGACCTCTCAGACTCGTCGGTAACGTCGGCAACATAAGCGAACACGACGCTAAATGTTACCGCGAAGATTCCTGGACCATTCAACAAATCAATAATTAAAATTCCGAAGATTAAGAATAATTTGATATCTTTTATGACAAAAGAGTTCAGTGTACAAACAACTTAAACTCGGCCAATGTAAAAATATCATTCTTGTTCAATGGTTTCCTGAAATAGAGATCATGGCGAAGTACCACCAGTTGTTGATCTTCATCAAGGGTATGGGAGCACATGTGAAGAAAACTGTTATCAAAAGAAAGAATTTTCTTCCCCAGATATCTGACAGTGCGCCTGAAGAACAACTTTTATAATAATAATTATAAAAATACTATTTTTTAATGAAACTTGCAAGCTTCAGATATTGGTCTTAGGCTTCCTTTCAAACGTTTCTTTTGACAGAAAAGATGTTAAAAATAATCAGAAAGTCAAGAAATAACAATATTTTTTGTTTACTGTTTGAAATCTATAGAAATAGTAATAATATTTAAAATGGCAAAAATTTTACGTTGCTCGAGAAAAAAAAAAATCTCCGATATTCATCATTTTACACAGTTTTATTAACAAACTAAGAAATCTTATACAATAGGTTAACGACAATATACCCAGTTTTATTTTTCAAGAACACTCCCTAAAGATGCAACGTGTTTATACAGTGATAATAATAATACTTACCAATAAGAGGAGCTGAGAGGAAAGAAAGTAGTCCCTTGATTCCCATAATGAGACCGTTCATGAGAAAGGTGTGGTCAGGGAAGGTTTCGTTCAACACAGTGATCATCGGGGAGGTGAGGAGACCCCAGGCGAAGAACTCGAGGAATATGACCACCAAGGCGTGGTGAATACTCGCCTCACCTAGATCAAATCAAATCAAATCAAATCAAATCAAATCAAATCAAATCAAATCAAATCAAATCAAATCAAATCAAATCAAATCAAATCAAATCAAATCAAATGCAATAAAATCAGTTTAGATCAGATCAAACCGTTCTATCCTTTTTACCATTTACATTGCCCAAAAATGAAGTGACATAGTCGGCCTGTGGTCGTGTAGCTTTCCTTAGGTATTATAAGGTAAAATTTGCT
The DNA here is from genome assembly GCF_000591075.1 of Eurytemora carolleeae. Classification (NCBI taxonomy): domain Eukaryota; kingdom Metazoa; phylum Arthropoda; class Copepoda; order Calanoida; family Temoridae; genus Eurytemora; species Eurytemora carolleeae. The sequence goes on along the minus strand of NW_019396253.1, from coordinate 94,879 downwards.
TTTCAATATGCTTTAAATATTTTAAATAAAAATCAATAAACCAAGAGCAGAAAAATTTGTGAGAAAGTTGAACTGAATAGGTATGGCTAATAAAGTTTAATAACTTGAGACCTAGAGTTGTACAAAATTGGCCGAACTCGATATCTTTCCACAACAAAATGAACCCCGTCAAAAAAACCATTTTCACTTATTTCTTTAATACAATGGGACATTTTCTATATGTTCCTTCACTATTCGTGTGTTAATATTCTTGACCTTTGAATTTCTTCTTATATTGTAAGTCTTACCTAAACCCCCGGATGTTACTACTCCCTCCATTTTCTTGGATTTAGGAACTCTCATGATCAGACCGACAACCTTCTTCCCCATCTTGCTGGGGATCTTGATCATGGTTGAGAATGGGTTCTTGACATGAGTAGCACTGCTACCCCGTCTTCCGCCCAAGGATTGACCGTATGCAAAATGTTTCCCACCAGACAATTCCTCACTCCTACAACAAGAAATGTAGACAAATAAAAATTATTTGAATTATACACCAAATACCGAAAAACCCCTCTTCCTCCCAAGATAACAAAAAAAATAACAACTTCAGTTTTTCGAAATTATTTAAATAACTCATACCTTCCAGAGCTTGAGGAAAGACTTCTTTTGTCTGTGGACAAACTTCTTTTGTCAGAAGACGACGACATTTAACACTCAAAACTAAAAGAAATTAAATAATATGAAATCATTTAAATTTGGAAATATGGTAAAACTAATCTGCTAAAATTTGAAGAATTTTACTCTTGTCATTTTGATAGAAAATTTTCTTCAAAATCATTTATTTACTAAATCTTCACTGGTTGATTTTAATTGAAGTTCGTTGACTTTACCTTTTCCTATTTAGCTGGTATTTCTCCGAAATGGTGGCAGGTTGAATAATCTGAAGAAAAAAAACGTTCAAAATAAAGAGGACAAAGGAACTGCGGAAGTAAAGTGAACACATTTAAAGAGTTGCATGCCTGATTCAGAACTGCACCCTGTATCTAATGAACAATATAGATAACGTCGTTTATCTTTGTCAAACACGTTGAATTGTTCATTTTATTCTTTTACAATTCCTTTAAAAATTTCGGTTATTAAATAAGGATATCTCAAACATTTCTTAAAGGAAACCATTGTGAAGCTGACATGGTCCGGTTCTAATTCAACTTCACCTTGTTAGAGCCAGAGTTCCAACAGCTGTACTGAGAAGTATTACAGAAACCTTGGCAACAGCTCCTTTCTGGTGCTGTCGTTGAGAGTAAAGGAACCCAGAAATAAGACCTAGAGCTCCTCCACCAATGATTCTGCACTCTAAACCTAATATTACAAAGCCAATTCAATCACAAATGCAATGTGACCGTGAAATGTAGGAATTGAGTCATGTTGATACTTTTTCGGAGTGAATTATCTCTCCACACATTATTAAGTATAAAAAATAGAACTTGAAAGGTCTGTCGTTAAAATGTAATGCACAAATCCCTTTCATATAGAAGACACAATTGAAAGTAATCTGTTCTTATAAGGATATCTAAGTCGTGCTTGACTAGACAAACTTTATAAGGAAACCGCTGTGAATCGGAATCGGAAAATCGCAAATGATTAAAAACTTCTCTAATAACGATATACAAATATCGGTCTGTCCAAGATGACGATTTTTCGACCCCACCCCTGCAATCAATGTTTTACATGACCTATATTTTAACTATTTTCAACAAAAAAAAATAATTATTTGTATTATGTCATGATAAGGTTAGGTTAGAACAATTTTGGGCCGAGCGCTGCGGCCAGGACAGGCCTTCCATTTCAAAAATATTCAACAAAATTAGTATATATTTAGGGTAACGTTAGGTTAAGACACTATCTGGTCCGAGCGCTGCGGCTAGGACAGGCTAGGGGGCCGAGCGCTGCGGCAAAATGAACAATTTACTGTGTTAAATATGAGATGGATTTACAAAATTGATGATGGGGGGTTGGAGGGGTCCAAATATCGTTTTCTCTAGGAAATTACCCAAATATCTTCAAACACTTACAATCTTTAACACTTGACATTGATGTATTGAGTGAATTGAGTAGAAGAGCTGAACTAACATTTTCTTCCTCTTAATTATAACACTTTCTTCAATTCAATTTCTCAAACGTAACTATCAAATTTTTTATAAATTTCTAAAACAAAATTATATAATTTAAAATAATATGCGCTAATCAAGAAAATCATGACAGCAGATCTTTTTCATTTTAGACAATTTTTTAAAAAATAAATAAAAAATAAAGAAGAGCATCAAATATTTCTCTATCAGAAACTCTTTACGTGAATCTACTAACTGCCGCGTTCAATTGATCCAAAACTTAAATAACCTTCAAATCAAGGTCGTCTTTTAAAGAAACCTTATACGATTAATTTTTAAGTTCTTACTGACCTGACCGAGGGGGGGAGTCCAGAGTTTCTCAAATAGTAATCACCGCCACCCAAATCTGTTTCGCGGCAAGCGCGCTCCTCAATTGGTAATCTCCACCACCTCAAATAGTAATCACCATAAAATTTTGTTTTATGTGATATGAATTTAATGCACTTTTAACACAATTTTCGACATCTATCGGGGTTATATGGCATCTGTATTGACTTAACCTAAATTTTCAAATTATTTTCAGATTTTTTTGGTCAACAAAAACTGAGAATCAAGGCACAGTTCATTTTAGCCGAATCTTAGATCCAATTGGCCACTTTAATGACTGCATTTCATGATTGGCGTCAAGATACAAAAAAGGTCGGGCTGCCTGTTTACTAAAAATTATCTCATCGCGCACAAAGTAATATCAATCTCCATTTAAAAGATATTTTCAAAAAACCTTTACAGTGTTTAGATTTTTGTATTAGCCAACTCGAGTTCAACATCTACAACAAAACTAATTATATGCATAGAAAGGACTTAAAATTTACTAAAAATTATCTCATCGCGCACAAAGTAATATCAATCTCCATTTAAAAGATATTTTCAAAAAACCTTTACAGTGTTTAGATTTTTGTATTCGCCTACTCGAGTTCAACATCTACAACAAAACTAATTATATGCATAGAAAGAACATAAAATTTTGAAAAATTAGTCTCATCACACCAACTACTGAAAATGAAGTATTTAGTCCACTAATAATGGGTTAAAGTTTCCTCTGCATATAAGGAGTTTAAAACAACATTCAGAGGAAAATGCCGCAAACATTCTTAAAGCGAAACTTGAAACTAAAAAACGTAATATTTTTCTAGCACTTAGTGTGGCATATTTATTGATTTATTTTCGAAACTAAGGAGCAATAAAGAAAGCTTTAACAATATTGTACACCATAGGGCCATTAAAAGAGGTCAATATGGTCTTATTTCTAAGAAATAAACGATTTAATTTTATGCTTTTTTGGGGTGATTACTATTTGAGGTGGTGGAGATTACCAATTGAGGAGCGCGCTTGCCGCAAAACAGATTTGGGTGGCGGTGATTACTATTTGAGAAACTCTGGACTCCCCCCCTCCCTGACCTAGGGGAAAAGGACCATCACATACGGGCGGGTTAGGGGGAGGGGGGCCTGGGCCCCCCTGAAACATTCGCACATATATAGTTGTATATATTTTGGTAGGGAATTTTTTGTGATTTTGTAAACTTAAATTTGTTGAACTACAAAGAAGAAATAGGAATTTACTCTTTTTGTTCAATTTTTAGGAAGGGGGGGGGGGTAGAAACATTTTCTTTCGCGCGCGTATGTATGAGATATTGGTCAAATCAGCCCCTGCCCTCACTCTAGGGTTATTACTTATATAAGCTAAATATAAAGAGATTTATAGTATCCTGAAGAATGCCTAGCATGATACATAATGTTGATATAATAAAACTTCAAATTATGTTTTGAATACTTATTTTCTTAAAATAAATACTATTTATACACGGATCAGGTACGTCTCTACATTATGCATTATGATTTCAATACATTTAATATAATCCGAGTCGCTGTATAACCAGCGCTCAGGATTTGAAGGGGAGAAAAAATTTTCAGTTTTTCATAGAATTTCTTCTACATGAGCTTACAACACATAGCCCATTCTGATCTGAAAAATTGTTTATTAAAACTATGATTGATATTTATCTTTCTTCTCCACCACTTCTTGCTGTTAATGAAATCAGGCCACAGGACAGATATTTTTATAACATGTTTCAAATTAATAAACAGGGTTACCCACAAAATATGAGACTCTATTGAAATCCCAAAACTACAAAACTATGAAGATCTGATGGTCAATTTTGATTTTCTGTCTCTAATTTAGTTATTAATAGTTTATATACTAAATAGTCAAGCAAAAAAGCTAGTAAAGTCTTTTTCTCTTACGCTCAAATGATTGTTTGAAATTCTAAATTTTTAAATCTTTTGAGTTTTGATAAATTAATGCTATATCTCAATAAATTGCAATATTTTTCAAAGGTGACATTGCAACCCCTTACTTAAAAGGGGGCGGGGGGTACCTCTCATCTTGACTCCCCCTGGCTATGGGCTTTGTTGGACAGGGGGGGGGGGGAGTCGACTCAATTGTTTTAATTTAAAAATCATTAGAAAAATGTCCAGAAATAGAAATTCATATCACTTATATGAACACTTGCTCTATGAATAATAAAAATTATTGTTTTTGTGAATTATTTTAGTAAAACTATTGTAATTCATTAATTTTTAAAAAAAACACAACGTGATATTTGGGCGAGCAGAGCGAGTTATGGTGAATATATATTTTTTCATTATTGTTATTCCCTGTGATCTAAAACTGTTATTGAAACCGTTGTATTGTGTCAAAAGTAACTTTATTTATGTATTTCGTGTGTCCCAAACAACAAGAAGGATCATATAAGACTTTAAAAGAGTTCAAAATTAGTCCAAAGATATCTAGCTTTCACTTTGGATAGGTCTAATCCAATTTGTTTTATCAAACTTGTTTTTAAGTACAGAATATCCCACAAAGATGACATTTCATGACAATTTTCTTCCGATTCACTAATCTGAGCTAATTTAGCTACGTTAATAAAGAAATTATGTATAGAAACGTTTTGCCAACCTAATTTTACATAATTTTATATCTACTAATTTATTAAATTGTATAAAACATAAATTATTACAAAAATATAAAGTCATTTTTCTAGTTTTATAATGGTTATATGCGTTGCATACAACATAACATTAAATTACTTTTTTGTAATCACTTTGTTAAGTGTAAGTAGATACATAATTATTAGTTACAAAATATAAAAATACAAGAGGTAAAAGGATCTTTAACAAATGATGACAACTCTGTGAATTTTTTGTGCATTAAAGACTAATTAATAATTTTTATTGTAAAACATTTGTTGTGTGTATGTCATGTGAATCTTTAAAGAGATTATAATTGTTTAATTGAAGATTTCTGGATGAGATTTTGAATAAAAACAGAACAAAAAATTAAGTTTAAAAGTTAAAACGATTGAAAATAAAGATGTTAGATCCAACTCTAGAATTTAACAATGGAAGATCTTAAATATCACAGTATGCGTAGAACGACTAAAGTTCGTTTCTCAACTCTGAAACCTTTAGTCGAATGTATTTAACAAAGTCGGCGGACTTCCGGCCGCCGGAATAATCTTCTACCTCCACCCCACGGCGGAATAACTTCAAAGTTGGATATCCTCGGATGTTGAACCTGGAAACAATTTAAAATTAGGATTATGTAGCTTTTTACACTTATAAAGGTATTTCATTTTAACTAGGTCGACATGGAAGCTATAAACTATAGATATATATGAATTTTCTAGTTCCTGTTCCTGTGTAGCATCTACTGTAGCTAGATCATATATATTACCGTTTTCCTAGTTCCTGTTCCTGTATAGCATCTACTGTAGCTAGAACATATATATTACCGTTTTCCTAGTTCCTGTTCCTGTGTAGCATCTATTGTAGCTAGAACATATATATTACCGTTTTCCTAGTTCATGTTCCTGTGTAGCATCTATTGTAGCTAGAACATATATATTACCGTTTTCCTAGTTCCTGTTTCTGTGTACCATCTATTGTAGCTAGAACATATATATTACCGTTTTCCTAGTTCCTGTTTCTGTGTACCATCTATTGTAGCTAGAACATATATATTACCGTTTTCCTAGTTCCTGTTCCTGTGTAGCATCTACTGTAGCTAGAACATGAGGAACCTCAGCCTTTGTTAATTCTTCTGCCGCTCTAAAAAAAAAAGGAAACTGTGCACTTTACAGAAATACATGTTGAAATCGAATATCTTTAAAACGAAAAAAATCAGTTTTAAATTAAAAATAATCGAATTATTTTTATTTTTTTAACAAAAAAGAATAATTGTTGGTTTTAAGCTTTAAAACTAAAGATTGACCTATAAAGCCGCGTTTTTTTAAAATCAAAGCAAAAACTCCCCCCCCCCCCCTCGCTAAAAAACATTTCTGCTAGAAAATACATTTTTGAAAATCTAATAAACTAAAGTTATGCTTATTGTGCGCCCATCTTGCAAAATGAATGCTATGTAGGAGCAGCACGTACTTTACAGAGTGGAGGTATCAGGATAAAGATTAAGGACAAACCTGGCGTACTCTGGTTTCATAGATTTACAGTGTCCGCACCAGGGAGCATAGAACATGATAAGGACGGTATCCTTGAACCTCAGGAACTCCTCAAACTCTGCTCCTTTTAGATGCTTGAGATAAATATTACCAGGAACCTTAGACCAGTCCTCCTCAGGACTAGGAGGAGCAGGAGCTTGCCCTAAACAAACAAAATACTTGAATTTTTTTAGGATCAAAGAAACGGATTAATACTAAATCCCAACAAAGATTAATTTTTCATCAGAATTTAAGTTTTCACAAAAAGGTAGATATTTTTTGGCGAACATTGGAAATGAGAAATTTTGGAAATTTAGCAAAATTAACATCTGAACATAAAAAAATAAAAGCGCAAAAACATTAAACAAGGATTCTCGTTAAATATGGGACTATCAAATCAAATCAAATCAAATCAAATCAAATCAAATAAAATCAAATCAAATTAGACTTATAGAGATGTCCTACTACCACATGACAACTTTCGAAATGACTTTACTAATTCTCAAGTTTAATGTGGGCTTATGATTCGTATATAAATTGGAATGATTACCACAAAACCAAGCCTAAGGCTTCATCACTCCTCCTTCCCCTCCAATAAAAATCAAACATCCAAAAAAACCAGCCCAAATTGACGAAAATTAAAAAAACCTTTACCTGCTGTAGGGGATTGTGGATCCTTCATATAATTAACAAAATCCTTCTCCGTTCTCCCCCCATCGTAATCCTTCTGCTCCTTGTTGAAGTAGCTGAAGTACTTGAAGGATGGGAATCCGTTCACATTGTACGCACTGCAAACAGATTTATGAATTGTACAGTCAACAGCCACAAACTCAACTTTAGGATTATCTTTATATGCAGCAGCTGCTGCAGAAAACTCAGGTTTAGCACGCTTACAATGCCCGCACCAGGGCGCGTAGAATATCACAAGAACGTGCTTCTTCTTCTTAAGGAAGGTTTTAAAGTCCTCTTCTCCTAGATGAACAACGTCGGAGGGTTCCTCGGACCAAGGTTTCTCCGGAGGTGGGGGTGGCGGAGGTTCCTTAGGATCAGACATAAACTTAATAATTGCTTCTTCTTCCCTGGCGTCTCCGGCGTTAAATGCAAATTCTCCGTCCTTGAAATACTGGATAGAAGGAAACCCTTTGATTTCAAACCGTTTGGAGAGTTCGGTTTCTTGAGTACAATCCACTGCAGCCAGCTTCCCGGCGATACCTTCCTTCTTCATCCTGGAGCAGGAGATAATAAGTTAAATAAAGGAGAGAAGTGATTTTAAACGATTAGTGACGAAGTATATATTTTTCAAACTGCATTGTGACAGTATCCGGGACAATTTTTGACTGGATACAAAAGTAGATTTCATTAACATCTATACAATTTAACCAGAAAACAGTGATATGATTCTCTTCCTCTTTCTTTTAACTCTATGAAATGACGCTGAAGATTTTGTAATTTGCATCTGTATCATTTGTAAAAAATGTTCTCTTAACATTTTCAGAAATATATGTATCAATTAAATAAATAAAAATAAAAATAATAAAAGAAAAGAAAATGACCTTTCACTGTTTTCTGGTCATCAATGTATTGCAAAGTAATAATACCTTGCAGAAGCAGTCACGAAATGAGGTTTAGCGCGTTTGCAATGCCCACACCATGGCGCATAAAACATGATAAGCGCACTCGGCTCGTTCGCAAGGAATTCGTCGAAGGTTGCGTCGGTAAGATGAACAACTTCACTTGGTTCATCGGCCCAGGAGGTTTCCTTAGGTTTTGCGACCGGCGCAGCTGTTGGATCTTCCAGGAATTTTATTATTTCCTAGATATTAACTTTAATCGTACCAGGCAAAAAAAAACTCAATTAATCAATCAATTGATAACATTAACATTTTCAAGCGATTCGTGACGGACCAGGGTATCGTAGTGAATCCTTAACAGTATTTAAAAACGGAGAAATCGGTTAAATTAAACTTTTTTTTATCAATGGATAGACTTTAAATCTTAAAAATAATAAATAAATAATAATACTTGACTCAAACGTACAAAGAATGTGGTTACTGACTAATTAACTTCAATATGCAAACAAATATCAACAAAAAAACTTGTTTTTCTCTAACATTTCTCTTACATAAACCCGCTAGTCATTTTCGAAGGAAATCAATCAATCAATCAGAGTTTAAGGGATGTCCTACTATCTACATACCAATCTCGAGATGAATTTACTATATGAATTTATAAATATAAATCGATTGGAATCGGATTTTTAAATTCAGGGTCACTTGAAAATTACGTTAACAGTTCCTTTAATATTTTAATATTTACCTGTTTATTATTTCCTCCCTCGTATTGGAATTTCATTTGTCCATCCTTGAAGTAAAGGAGAGTAGGAAACCCTGGCAGTAACAAGGTTTCATAATTCATAATTCAAAACAAAATTGGACGAATAATAGAAATAATTCAAGTAAAGGAGAGTAGGAAACCCTTGCAGAAACAAGGTTTCATAATTCATAATTCAAAACAAAATTAGACAATTAATAGAAATAATTGAAGTAAAGGAGAGTAGGAAACCCTGGCAATAACAAGGTTTCATAATTCATAATTCAAAACAAAATTAGACGAATAATAGAAGTTATTGAAGTAAAGGAGAGTAGGAAACCCTGGCAATAACAAGGTTTCATAATTCATAATTTAAATCATCATTAGACAATTAATAGAAATAATTGAAGTAAAGGAGAGTAGGAAACCCTGGCAATAACAAGGTTTCATAAGTCATAATTCAAAACTTGGTATATTCAGAAAAAGGTAAAATTGTAAAAATAATAAAAATTTTCTTTTAAAACCTTCCTGTTATATTAAACTTTCTACTAATAGGAGTATTTTCAGGTTTATTTACATCCATAGCAGCCAGTACAGCTTTCCCTTTCATCTCTCCAGCTGCAACCTATTCAATACATAGTTGTATATATACAATACATAGCATCCAGTACAGCTTTCCCTTTCATCTCTCTAGCTGCAACCTATTCAATACATAATTGTATATATACAATACATAGCAGCTAGTACACCTTTCCCTTTCATCTTTCCAGCTGCAATCTGTTTAAATACTGAGATGTCTTAAATACAAAACATAGCAATTAGTAAAATCTCCAGCTGCAACCTTTAGAATTCAATTGGTCATCATGCATTATTATATAGATACATATAATACATAGCAGTATCTACACTCTGCACTCTACCTACACGCTACACGCTACACGCTACACGCTACACGCTACACGCTACACGCTACACGCTACACAGCAAAGCATAGCATAAATAAATCATATACTATGGCGGGCCGGTTCGATCCCTTCTCCAGTATATTCCATACTTCTTGTTCTTTACTCACCTGGTAATCTGGTTTCATTCGTTTACAGTGTCCACACCACGGAGCATAGAACATTATCAGAACCTGGACCAAGGAACTTAAATTCAAACAACGCATCCATCTCATCCGGATCCGGACCCTGAATTAGTCCGGTAAAAATGGATTCGGACCTGGGTCAGTATTTCTTAAGTTTATTAATTTTGTTCACCAAAAAATGGTTTACCGCATTTTATCTCTCGCAGATTTATAATTATAAACGATTGGGAAAGTTTCAGTAATGTTTTATCAAATAGATTGCGGGGCTTGAGTTTTACAATTCCACTCTGATCACCTGTAATGGAAATAGATGATTTTTTGACAAATTAAAATTGTTCCTTTTTAAATTTGAAAGATCGCCAATGCAAGCAAATCAAATCAAATCAAAAGTAGTGACATTTGTTTTTCTTTACAACCAAAAAGTCATTTCGCATGGCAGTTTTGATTTTACAGAAATATCTTATTTAGTGATCAAGTTCCCCGTTCCTTTCCGGTCTCCGCTTTCATAAATCTGTTGAAGTGTGCTGGAGTGTTGAGATGGACAACATCTAGAGAAGCAGGATCCTCGTCCCAAGGCAGATCCCCTGGATTATATAAGNACTAATCCTGCAAAACTACATGTAAGATCCTTGAAAAAAGTAACTATTCCTGCTGAACTACCTGTAGAATCCTTGAGAAATGTAACTAATCCTGCTGAACTACCTGTAGGATCCTTGAGAAATGTAACTAATCCTGCTAAACTACCTGTAGGATACTCGAGAAATGTAACTATTCCTGCTGAACTACCTGTAGGATCCTTGAGAATTGTAACTAATCCTGCTAAACTACCTGTAGGATCCTTGAGAATTGTAACTAATCTTGCTAAACTACCTGTAGGATTATTGAGAAATGTAACTATTCCTGCTGAACACCTGCAAGATCCTCCAGAAATGTAACTAATCCTGCTGAACTACCTGTAGGATCCTCGAGAAATGTAACTAATCCTGCTGAACTACCTGTAGGATCCTTGAGAATTGTAACTAATCCTGCTAAACTACATGTAGGATCCTTGAGAAATGTAACTAATACTGCTGAACTACCTGTAGGATCCTTGAGAAATGTAACTAATCCTGCTGAACTACCTGTAGGATCCTTGAGAAATGTAACTAATCCTGCTGAACTACCTGTAGGATCCTCGATAAATGTAACTAATCCTGCTGAACTACCTGTAGGATCCTTGAGAAATGTAACTAATCCTGCTGAACTACCTGTAGGATCCTTGAGAAATGTCACTAAGGATTTAAGGGACTCCGCCCTGTCATAATCCTTGTGGAAGTCCCCGTCCTTGTAGTGCTTCAACACGTAGCTCGTCGTAGACACCTTCATCTTCTTACACAATTTCTTCCCATCCTTGTCCCCGCAGTTAACTGTAAGGATGGTTGCGAGTCCCTTCACATCTATGGACGCGTCCGCCAGGATCCCCTGGATATCCCCAGCACTCTCCTTGGCGGAGTAAAGCACTAGAATATTATTCTTTGTTCGAAGCAACTTTTTAAATTCTTTCTGGTCTGTAACAGATTCAACTAAAGACTTGGTAGATTTCTTGGCACCCATCACGGTTGTGACTAAAATGGCAAAAATTGGCCATTTCAAATACATTCTTCTTCTGAAACATTTAGTTAATAACAAAACTGATTTTTTTTTTCTGAAAAATTCATTAATTGATTTAAATAAATGGTAGTGGTGGTTAAGTATCACAGCTCTCTTCAGTGTCTGAAATCCGTCTTTTCTTTGTTTCACTTTCATACTCTTCATCTTTTTTATCTTCCACATTCTCCCCTGTCTCATTCTCCTCCTTAAGCATTTCATCTATGCTCTCCTTGGTCTCATCCTTCTCATCCTTTTCATCCTTTTCATCCTTTTCATCCTTCTTCTCCTTCTCAACCTTCTCCTCCCTTTCCTCCCTCTCCTCGCTCTCCTCCACACTCTTCCTTTTTAGACTTGATTCATCCGGAATGGTTTCTCTGTCATCTAAACAAAGGAAATAACCATTAGTTCTCAAAACATTAATAAGTAAGGAATTTTTCTTCAGAGACAGGTTGTTTGATAGTGCATTGGAGTGGAAATAAAACTGCATATAATTCACTATATGTCATTAAATCTTTCTATCGTCTATGTTTTCGTCCATATATAACATGTATTCAGAAGGGGACTGTAGTTTCAATGGTAATCAAAAGCTTAGACTGATCAAGTATGAATTAGATATCAATGTCTATAATTTTGAAAACTGATAATTTTTAATTGTGGTTTCTCTACAAAAGTGACTTGCTCATTACTTTTATTGGAAAACATAAAGAAATTATCAGAATTAAACACTTTTCTAGCTGGAAAAAAAACAATATCTTCCACATTTATGACCAGATAAAGGCCAAAGAGAAACAAGTATTATAGGATTAGGATTTTAAAAAGTTTTATTTACCATCTGAGTCCTCCAACATATCTTTATTCTCTTCATCCTGTTCCATCTCCTCGTCCTCCTCATCCTTCACGTCATTAGTGTCGTCCTGTTCCTGGCACTCCGTCTTAAGATTAGTGTCCTTAAGGTCGTCTTTGTTTGTGTCCTTAGAGGACAGTCTGGATATCTCATCCTTTGCTTCCCTGAATAACAAGTTACTAAAGATAATTATGAAAGAGACTGTAAACGTAATTTTAAGTGACCCTCTTTTTAAAGAGTGGTAAACCGGATTCCCAATGGTATCCTTTAAACCTCTATCTGAGTATCAATGACGAAGATAGGTCGTGTCGGGTTGAATTCCGACAATTTCCTTCACTGTCTCGATGTGGAATAAATCTGTAACTTTTAACCACAATTGAAAATAATCAATTTTTACATGATTGTTGTGAATCTGACAAGCCAATCTTTTTTTAATGGAGTCTCTCAAAAAAACCCTCTACAGTTCAGTGGATGAAAAATCCTTAAAAGACAGCAAAAAAGTTCTGGTAACAGGAATAGTTTCATTCACAATCAAATCCTTGATCAAGTCCTAGGAAGAAATAACAAAGTAAACTTAAAAAACAAGAAAAATTGCTTTAACCCTGTAAAGGCAGGGTGCGCTAAATCTATGAAAAGCCGGGGGGGGGGGGGGGGGAGGATCGTTGTCAACAAAATTAGACTGCTAACTTTTATAGATTGGGTGCCAGGGAGGTTTGATAAATATGTAAAAAAAAGGTCAGAAAATGTTAAAAAAAAATTATTTTGACAAATATTAAAATGTGACACAAGTTTTTACCTTCATTTTTCAAGGGCTTTTAAAAAATATGGGTATTATAGCTTTTACAGTTAAAACTTTACGGGATTTTTAGATTTTATTTAACACCCTGTAAAAATATTAAAGGTGATTGTGTCAAAAATGAGAGTTCTAAGGCAAAAAAAAACAATAACAAAAATAAAAACAGAAAGCTGTTGTTTCGTTCCAACAATTCCAAAAATAACAATGGTGACTGATTACTAAGTGGGTCTAGTATTGACTGTTTCTAAACATTTTACAACATGTTGTTTCAACTTCACAATTTTACAATCAAATAAAAAATCGATTTGTTTTCGGGTCTCAAGTCTAAAGTTCTGAACCCAAAATTGAAAAAAACAACTTTTTAAAATGAAAAAAAACAAGACAGACTAGGAGTAAACATATGAATGATACACGGGGAAAGGAAAAATTCAGTTTAAAAAGAAGAAAGAATTTAAAACGATGGATAAAGAAGAAAGAAGGAGAACTGGGTGAGGAAAAGTAAGATAAAATTGCTTTTAGGAGAAGAGAAGATTTAACTATTATTCAAATTTTATTTTTGGTTTAAAATGTACATACAGTAATTAAACATGTATTAATAAAGTTTTGATTTAGTGTATAAGCTATTTGAATAAAAAGCATTTAACGTTTTTTAACTTTACATAGACAAAACTTTGGTACAATATTTACGTAAATTCAGAGTTTTATTACCATGAAAATTGAACAGAACACTCTTAATATGAAAACCAACTTAAATTGAAAAGCTGGGAGTACCGAAATTAGAAAACTTATTAAATTAATTGCGTAAAATTTAAGAACAGAAAATTAAATGTTAATTTTATCAGATGTAACATACCTAACAACTAGGAAAAAAAAAGATTTTTAACAGGGGGGATTTAAAAAAATATTTGCTCCTAAAAGAAAGGGCATTAACGAAATGCAGAACTGTAAAAAGAAAAATCGTTTAAAAGACCTGGAACCTTTCCCTTTTAAGGGTCAGTGGGCGGTGAATCCCGGCCGAGAGAGGTGGGCTGTGGGGCGGGGGAATTAAGGACAAGATGATACAACACTTTTTGAATCTCCGCACAGTGGTTTATCACGTGATGAGATCAGTTCCTGCTTTCACTGATCTCCCCCTACCTCAAAAAGCAGTTTATCTACATGGAGAAGAACATAAAAGAGATTCGGGGACCTTCATTCGATAGTTTTAGAACCCTCATCAAGTTTCTTTGATCTTTATACTGGAGAAGAGAAAGATATAAGAAGTTTTAGTGATTTAAATATTCTGTTTGATATCTACGGTCTGATTATCTTGTACCATATCCGGGGGATCAAGGTTCTAATTCAGAGCTATCTTCAAACTGAGGTTGAGATCCCTCTAGAGAGGCTGGTCTACTGCCTCCAGGTCCTGGAGATGTACAAGGTTGATTTTGAGTTCTAAGATTTAATTAACATCCTCCTATTGAAAAGTTCTATACTTGCTATCTTGGCATGGAATATTCTCATCTGTCTCAAACTTGGGAACTATTCAGTATTCAGTAAGAACATTCAACTCTGGAAGATTGGAAAGGCATGAAAAAGGATATTGAACAAATTACGAAAGCATTACAGGTAAACAAGGCAGCGAGAGGAGGAACAGAAACTTCATGAACAGAGAGAAAAAGAGAAAAAACCAGAGATAAGGAAAAGAACGAAAACCAAGAGCAGAAAGAGAAAAACAGCAAAGAACAGGAAGAGAAAGAACAAGAATACCGGGAACAGAAAGAGAAAGAGCGCAAGGAGTAGGAAGATAAAGAACGCAAAGAGCAGGAAAAGAAAGAACGAGAAGCGCAGGAACAGAAATAAAAGAGAAAGAACGAGAAGACCAGCAACAGAGAGAGAAAGGGACAAAACGCAAAGCGGATAAACAAAGAGAGAAAAAACGCAAAGAGAAGGAACAAAAATAAAAAGAACGCGTAGAGAAGGAACAGAAAGAATTCAACCGAATCAAAGAGATTACGAGCATAATCCTTTTTGATTGAAATTGGACTTCCTGCAAGAGCTTTTCGCTGGTAATTCTAGGAGTTTCATTACTAGAGTTCTTTTAATTCTTACGCTGTTACAGTGTTATGATGTTTACAAAACAACATATTTTCATTTCACAGCCGTTGTTCTTATATTTTGATCATTTAGTAATAAATTATTAAAGGTATTCGGCTTCATACGTCTAATTATAATCAGAAACTTCAGACATTATTTTAATAAAAATATTAACATCTAGGAGTAGATAAAAAATTAACCTTAGCTGCTGCTGAAGAAGAAGAATTGTACTCTGCATACCTTCAACATCCTCGTCCAATTCACTCATAAAATCGTCCATCTGATGATGTAACTTAATTTTATTAATGTCACACAAAATTTGGTCACGATCGGTTCAGTCGCTTTGACGTTTATCGGACACAAACAAATAGAAGGCCAAAAATATGTTAAAACTAGGCCATAATGGCGCTCAGATCCGCTCATTTTCGTAATGAATGGCATACTTAAAAAAGTCCATACAAGGCATTAATTTCGAGTATATCCATTTCCTAGTATCACGTGAGTTGTCACAAAAAATTGGGCCCGATCGGTTTAGCCGATTTGATGTTTATGGGATACAAACAAATAGCAGGCCAAATACATGTAGACTAGACTCCTTCTTGTAATGCACTTTATCTCTTAATTAGTTTTTTAAATAGAAAAAAATGTTGTGTTTATTTTTAAAAACCAACCATTCTTCTGTTTATTATGACGTACTTTCAAACCAACCATTCTTCTGTTTATTATGACGTACTTTCAAACCAACCATTCTTCTGTTTATTATGACGTACTTTCAAACCAACCATTCTTCTGTTTATTATGACGTACTTTCAAACCAACCATTCTTCTGTTTATTATGACGTACTTTCAAAAGTTTTAACAAAGCATTAATTTCGACCATAACCATTCCCTGGGATAAAATGAGTTGCCACGAAAAAAATTGGGCCTGATCGGTTCAACCGTTACGACGTTAATAGTTAAAATTAAAATGCCTCGAGCTGGTTCTGCTTCATCTGCTCAGACAGATTCTTTTGCAGAGCTAGTTCTCCTTCGAGCTTTGCTAGTCTTCCACTTGAGATCATTTTTCCTAGATCCTCGTTTTCCTGAATATAGAGAAGTTCAGATATCATTTTTCCTAGATTCTCGTTTTCCTGAATATAGAGAAGTTCAGAGATCATTTTTCCTAGATCCTCGTTTTCCTGAATATAGAGGAGTTCAGAGATCATTTTTCCTAAATCCTCGTTTTCCTGAATATAGAGAAGTTCAGAGATCATTTTTCCTAGATCCTCGTTTTCCTGAATAAAGAGGAGTATAAAGATCATTTCCCTTAGATCCTCGTTTTCCTGAATATAGAGGAGTACAGAGATCATTTTTCCTAAATCCTCGTTTTCCTGAATATAGAGAAGTTCAGAGATCATTTTTCCTAGATCCTCGTTTTCCTGAATAAAGAGGAGTATAAAGATCATTTCCCTTAGATCCTCGTTTTCCTGAATATAGAGGAGTATAAAGATCATTTCCCTTAGATCCTCGTTTTCCTGAATATAGAGGAGTTCAGAGATCATTTTTCCTAAATCCTCGTTTTCCTGAATATAGAGAAGTTCAGAGATCATTTTTCCTAGATCCTCGTTTTCCTGAATAAAGAGGAGAATAAAGATCATTTCCCTTAGATCCTCGTTTTCCTGAATATAGAGGAGTACAGAGATCATTTCCCTAGATCATCGTTTTCCTGAATATAGAGGAGTACAGAGATCCTTTCCCTAGATCATCGTTTTCCTGAATATTATTATTATTATTGCAAATCAACCTAGAGTTATAGTATCGTGTGCTGCAGGTAATGTTACGTTGAGCTCCAGGGTCGAGCTCTAGTCACTTACCCGTGTCTGCTTGCATTGTAATGAGGAGTATAGAAATCTTTTTCCTAGATACTCATTTTTCTGAACTTGTAGGAAAATATGGAGCACATTCCTTATTTTTTACTGAGAGTAATCGACTAATCGAACAACAGATCAGAAAATTTATCAACTCTATCAACCAACCAACTAATGACTATTGACCAACCTGATATAATTGTCTGCATTTAGCCATTAGACGTTTGCCCGTAGCTGAATCCGAAGTGAATTTCCAGGCGGCCAACTCGTTCTGCTTATCCTCAGCCTTTAAACAATACAATTATTTTGAAGGAAGTGTTCTTTTTTTTAAGTGGGATTAAAGATGAGTTGTAATTAAATTGCTTTCATTTTGATCCGACATTTTTACCGAGCAAATCTCATTATACAAACTTAATTTTTTCCGTACTTTTTTCTTATTATGTAAAGCAGATTACTGTAGTGTAAAATTACGTGGTAAAATTTTAAATTAAAAATTTTCCAAATTATAAGTTGAGCTTTCACCAGTTTTTTAAGGCTCTCGCATTCTTTTGTGAGTTTCTGAATGATGAGGTTTACTGCAGGGTCCAATAGTGTGCTCCTACAATACAGTTAGTATTAACTAAGGGATTTGGTTTAAAAGATTTTGAGGGGAATATGAAAAGTTGGACGCCAACTTGAAACTTTGTTTTTGAAAGTAAGCATTTGTTTCCTATTAAAATCATTATTTTTCCAAAGTCAGCGATAACATTTTTTTTAATTTGCCTCAAAATTCCCTACTTACCAGTGAAAAAATTATTTTTAAAGAGTCGAGGGGAGGGATACATTTTCAACAAAATATATACCCCTGTATATATGTTCCGTTATAAACATGCATATTTCATATTACATAATTGTTAAGTTTTACACCTTTTTATATCCTGTTAACGGTAGACAACATTGAGACAGATATAAGATTGTGAGAGTATGGGAGATTTATTTAGGAACAAAAGGGAGTTTTAAAGAATATTTCTTCAGCTTAGAAAATTACGAAATTATATATCAAATATCATGATAAAAGACCTAGACTGCCGTGTGAGTCTGTGAGAACATTGAGTTAGAAAATATATAATTTAAGGAACTTGGTGGTTGAGCCTATCAGAGGTGTACGCATTTTTTTGTACTGCAGTGTGTAGTCTTTGGGCGGAAAAGTAAACACAAGAAAGATGTCACAGCCTAACATGGAATCAATTTTCACAAAAATAATCTATGAAATATTCTGGTCATAGGAAACTCAAACTATTATGTGAATTTTTAAAATTATCAAAATTAAATGCTCTTAACCTCCTCGTATACCAGACGAACACTGATGCATCTATTCTTGCTTACAAAGTCCGCCCAGAGAGAACTGGTTTCAATATGTACACAGAGTATACGCGACCGCAATTAACTTTCCTTGCATTAGTACCTTGACTTTATCTAACTTTATCTAATTGTAGATTTTATGAAGTTTTACCAGAAGGAAAGAAAAGTAGCGTAGCTGTACAAAATCTATCGCAAAAACTGCTGAAGGAAAGCTGCTAAATTACCTGAGAGCAGCTGTGGTTGGGAGCTGTGAGGATTTAAGTTCAGCTACTTGTGCAGCTAACTCCTAAATGATATAATAACGATTTTATATGTACTAAAGACAATTTTGATAATTTTCTTAAATATCTTTTCCCTTTTTCATAGATACTAGAAAAAAACCGGAAAATTTGTTTACCAGAACTATACAAAATTCCTGTTTTAATTTATATGGCGGATGAGTTTTTTGTGACCTGTATTTCATGTTCCTTAGCAGTTAGTCTCATCACCAGGAGATGTTCTCGTCTTGAACTCTCAACCTTAATCTTCTCATCAACATCCTAATCAATTTCAAGGTTAGCAGTTAGTATTATCACCAGGAGATGTTCTCGTCTTGAACTCTCAACCTTAACCTTCTCATCCGCTTCCTAATCAATTTCAAGTATAGCAGTTCGTATCATCACCAGGAGATGTTCTCGTCTTGAACTCTCAACCTTCACCTTCTCATCCGCTTCCTAGTCAATTTCAAGTATAGCAGTTAGTATCATCACCAGGAGATGTTCTCGTCTTGAACTCTCAACCTTAACCTTCTCATCAACATTTTAATCAATATCAAGGTTAGCAGTTAGCATCATCACCAGGAGATGTTCTCGTCTTGAACTCTCAACCTTAACCTTCTCATCCGCTTCCTAATCAATTTCAATCAACCAATAAAATACATTTAAATTTGGTAAATAAAATCAATCTCCAATTCAAATAATTAATACAGACAATCATCATCATACAAACTCGATTTATCATTTCATTAATAAACTTCTAACAATTCAGTTTTTCATTAAATAAATTAATAAAAGATGTTCTTAATCCAGATGATCAATTAATCAATTCAAAAAACCGACCCCAAACACTTAATATCAACCTTTTTCAATTCATTTTTTCATATACATGAATCCCACATCAATACATAAATTTAAATAGCCAACCTTTGTGGAACTGTTTAGTTTCTCTTCAAGATAATTTATATATAAATCCTGCTCTGTCCACAACTATCAATACAAATCAAATTAAATAAATTATAATAAATCAATCTTTGCTAAATATATCAATTAACAGAAGTTTGAATGATAACACGTTCTGTGAAAAACAATGTACTTAAGTTAATCCTTTTATCAAATTTCTCAAAAATGATTACGCCAACTTTTAGATGTTATATTAAGAAGTAAATTCACATGAGTATCAAGGAAAAAGTAAGATTTAAGATAAGGGAGGGGGGTTTAAGATAGTGATAAAAAGAAGTAATATTTTTTTGATCGGTTGATTTATCTATTCCTGTTGTAACTGTTGGAGGCTTAGTTCTTCTTCAGGTAGAACAACGCGGGTGGGTAAACAGTTCTCTACCTAGTACATTTTCATTGGTAAACTGTTCTCTACCTAGTAGATATTCATTGGTAAACAGTTCTCTACCTAGTACATATTCATTGGTAAACTGTTCTCTACCTAGTACATATTCATTGGTAAACAGTTCTCTACCTAGTACATGTTTATTGGTAAACAGTTCTCTACCTAGTACATATTCATTGGTAAACAGTTCTCTACCTAGTACATATTTATTGGTAAACTGTTCTCTACCTAGTAGATATTCATTGGTAAACAGTTCTCTACCTAGTACATATTCATTGGTTAACAGTTCTCTACCTAGTACATGTTTATTGGTAAACTGTTCTTTACTTAGTACATATTTTTTAGGTAAACTGTTCTCTACCTAGTACATGTTTATTGGTAAACTGTTCTCTACCTAGTACATGTTTATTGGTAAACTGTTCTTTACTTAGTAGTACATATTTTTTAGGTAAACTGATCTCTACCTCATTGGTAAACTGTTCTCTACCTAGTACATATTTAAACTGTTCTCTACCTAGTACATATTCATTAGTAAACTGATCTCTACCTCATTGGTAAACTGTTCTCTACCTAGTACATATTTATTGGTAAACAGTTCTCTACCTAGTACATGTTTATTGGTAAACTGTTCTTTACTTAGTACATATTTTTTAGGTAAACTGATCTCTACCTCATTGATAAACAGTTCTCTACCTAGTACATATTTATTGGTAAACTGTTCTCTACCTAGTACATATTCATTAGTAAACTGATCTCTACCTCATTGGTAAATTGTTCTCTACCTAGTAAATATTTTTTAGGTAAACTGATCTCTACCTCATTGGTAAACTGTTCTCTACCTAGTACATATTTTTTAGGTAAACTGATCTCTACCTCATTGGTAAACTGTTCTTTACCTAGTACATATTTTTTAGGTAAACTGATCTCTACCTCATTGGTAAACTGTTCTTTACCTAGTACAATGTACATATTTATTATTAACAACTGATCTTATTAAAAGTTTTTTCATAAAAGATTAATTTAAAATAATACAAAAGTATAGAAATGCAGTATTCCCTTTATCTAAGATTTCCCACTTTTACTGGTATTCCCAGGGCCCCCGGTAAGCTTTTTATGATGAAGAATGTAGAATTTAGATATCCATTTTTTTCTCTAATAATTGATTATTTTCAACTGCAGTTACTCTTCCAAGGTATGTATAAAAACACCTCCACATTATTGATCAGGTTTGAAGTGTACAGTTGTGAATCAGGCATCCGCCTCTTTAATGAATGAAAGGTCACGTGAAAAAAAACAACAACAGTATCTTGAAATTTTGATAAATTTTCATGACTTTACCTCCTCTGGTTGAGTTTCTCCTAACGAAGCCGTCATTTTTCTGAAATTAATTTAATCATTGCAGAGCTAAAACTATCTTAATCAAGTATACATATACAATATATTATCTATAGAGTCTAATAAACAGTCTAAAATTTTATTTTATCAGCTACAAAAATAGAAATAATAAATAATTTAAGAAAATTTTGGGAACACAATTCCTACAGAACGTTGGGAATTCGGTTTAAAGAATAATAATGAATGAATTATTGAATTTTGAAAATCTTTAAACCAAGAAATAAATGCAAGTTTTATTTCTGAATGCTTCAAGTATCAAGTTCAGTTGGAAAACACAAAACTAATAAATCAAATCACAAATTAGAATATACTACATTAATCAAAAACTTAATTTCTAGGTCAACTTTTTCATATCCCATTGAAATTAGAATTTGAAAAAATTACATATAAAAAATATAAAAATAAAAAATTTAATAAATAAACTCCCAACTTAAGTAACATAGCTGAAAACTAACTAGGTGACGATTGGCAACAAACATTCACTTCCTTAACCTAACAAATTCTTGATCGCTGATCGTTGATCATGATCTACTCGCACTTGTCCTTGACGGTGATCATGACCATGTTGGTCTGGTGGATGAGGAAGGTTGCGGAGAGGAAGACTGTTGTTGGTTGACCCTCCTTGAAATATTCTTTCAAGGTGTTAGAGAACCTAAAAAATTGAGTTTTTAAAAATAAAATGATGATTTTTTCAATTAAGAAGAAGCCACTGTGCAAAAAAATAAGGAATATAATAGACTAAATATTTTTGATTTTTAATCAGGACAAAAATTCTAAAATATTATAAGTTGTTTATAAGTTTGTCAAATCACTCAACTCACATCAGCATATATTAAAACTCACTAGTCTCAAGTAAGGAATTTAGTCTTTGTCACAAACTTTCAACAAAATTTTTCTTCGTCAGTAGTTTTATTTTTCTTGCAAACAACAATATTCGTAGTATTTTTTCGAAGGAAAACTAATTATTATTATTTATATTAATATTATTTTTAATTGGAAGCTGTTTTAGATAAATTAAAAGTTTATTTTTTCACCTTTTGCTATATTTAACAAACTCACGCTTTCGCTGCTCCAGAGCCTGCTTGCCCTGGAATATTTTTTTAAATTCAAAAATTATAATTAATTATTTAAAATAGCACGATAAGATGACATAAATCAACCAAGAAGTTTGGAGGGATTATTATACATTAAGCCGCAGTGTTTCGGATCCGTATCATTTTTAAAATTCAAAAATTATGATTAATTATTTAAAATAGATAAGATGACATAAATCAACCAAGAAGTTTGGAGGGATTATTATATATTAAGGGAACATTTTTAACGTGACAAACTATAATTTTAATCTCCTGTTCCCGTTCAACGAAATAACCAACCTTAAATTCCCTCCTTTTTTATGATTAAGAGAGTGATAAATGTAAATATAAAATTAAATTAGAGAACTATTTATTTGATAAATCTATATGGATCACAGAGGGAGGATAAGTAATTATCCTCCCTGTAAATAGGGAGGATAACTAATTATCCTCCCTGTAAATAGGGAGGATAAGTAATTATCCTCCCTGGAATTAAAAAAGGAGGGAATTTAAGGTTGGTTATTTCGTTGAACAGGAACAGGAGATTAAACGATAAATTACTACTTAACCGGGAGTTTTCATGAGGATAATTAAATTGAGGGGAAAACCACTTAGCCGAGGGCCTCCAAGACCTTTTTGGGGTTCTAAACCTCACGAGCGTAGATCTCCCGGTTAAGTAGTAATTAATAGTTTTTAATTTCTAGATAAAAAAGTGATTGAACAAAGATTCAAGGGTACCACAGTGAATCTATATCTGTTTTCCTTAAAATAGAAGATGATTAATTTTTTTTAAATCCTAATTCCGTTAATTTTTTAATTCTTCATACTCAGGCGTACAGTGTTCACTATACATGGTACGCTGTATACTGTATATAATTTTTTTTTTAATTATTACCTGGGCCCCCGGGATATACTGGGACACCTCGTTGACTGCGTCCAACAGCCTCTTGATCGCACTGGCAATCTCTTTGATCGTCTCGAGAAAGGTTCGACGATCCGTGATCTCGTCCGGGATACGGGACAAGATCTTTTTCAGGGATGCAGACTTACGGTTCAACTCCTAATAAACAAAAGAAACATAAGAATTAAGGACCCGAAAGCTTCCCGGTATAAAAGAAATCCGCCAGCGGAACAGGATAGGTACAGTAATAACCAGAAATCTCTAGATTAGAAAGTCGACTTTTAAACTCAAGTTATGACTTTAAATAAAAAGATCAAAAGGGGAAAAGGGAAACGCATAAAAAACAAGAAAGAGAAAAGAGAAATACAAAAAAGTAATGAGAGAAAATTTAAAATAAGAGAAGAGAAAATATAATCACAAGTTTGCAGTTGAAAAAAATTGTGACGGAAAGAATTAATGATAAACTTAAAAATACGAAATACAGATATCACTCCGCCATGACTCACGTTGGAGAATTATATCAAAGAATAGAATCGTGGTAAAAAATTTCCCGAGAATGGCTGATAAGCCGCCTAATATAGACAGGAATTGTTCCTTTTATATAGTAACATATGGATGAACATAGGAGATGTATTCTGTATGCTGTTTAAGACTCAGTATATATTACTAACCTGAAATGGTTCCTCAGTCCTTGAGGACCTATACTCCATGCTGTCATGATCACTCACGGACCCCTGATAAAATAAATATCTTAATAATAAACTGGAAAAGGTGGCTCTACGAGCACGTCTTAAAAATTGGTTGCATGAGAATGAAATTTTGCAGGCAAACTACTGAGGACAGACTTAAATGTGACATTATAATTATCATTATTAACAATCAACCTATAGACAAAGTACCTCGACCTGTAGGTTACAATACAATGAAAAAAGGATTGAGCTCCGACACTAGTCAAAGTCGTTTTAGATTCAGTATGTATGTCAGAAAAGTGTGGATACTGTGGGAAAAAGAAAAAGGAATGCTACAAAAGCACACATAAAAGGCGCGTATACAGAGGGTCAAGTCATTGTGCGAAGCGCGAAAAAAAATTGTTTGACCCCCCCCCCCCCTGGCCTTAAGAATGCTAACATGTGTCCTATATAGTCCATTGTAGTCCCGATTCAAGGACTATATATTAAAGTGTATCCCTTTGAATAATTCTGTATTACTCTCTGAAGTCCTAAGTAGCCTCCTGAAGACTACTCCCCTTAGTAGACCACTGTAGTTCCGATTTAAGGCCTATTTATTATCATGTATCTCTAAGTATATTTCTGTATTACTCTTTAAAGTTCTTAGTAGTCTCCAGAAGACTATCATTAGTCCTCAGTCCTCTTTAATCTCCCCATACGAGGGGGGAGTGCAGAAGTAAACGAACGCCACCCAAACGTGTTTTGCGGCATGCGCACTCCAAAATTGGTAATCAAAAATAAAAAAAGTTAATATTAGGCCGTTTATTTCTTAGAAATAAGACCATAAGTTTCGAAGTAAATCTATAAATTTTTTCAACGGGCAACGCCGGGCCCTTCAGCTAGGATATAATATAATTGATAAACGAGCGATATGTATGTAGAATAAGAGGTTATAAGTGAAAAGATCTCCCTTACATATGAAAAAATCACAAGTGCACGAACTGCAAATCATGCATGCAACCACTAAAACTAAATCAAATCACAGATAATAGGGATGGCCTACTCCAGTATTGAACCGGAGTTTCAAGTCCTTTCTATGACATGGTTTTTCAGTCTGAACTTCTTTTAACGGTTGATAAAGTTTTCAGTTAGGTATAATTTTGCAAAGTTCCCAACCACACGACCTTGAGCCCCGCTTTAGAACAGTAAAATGGAATCAAACTTATCAATATTGTTGCCCCCCCCCCCCTACCGTACCCGTCCGTGTACGAGAAAGAATGTACCTGAAGCCTAAGAATGCTCTCGTTCATGTTGACCGACATATCCGCTTTCCTGACCAGACCCATCACCAGCTCGTAGGTTATACCAGGATGGGCATGCTCCACCTATGTAAAGAATCCGAAAATTACACAAAATATTGCACTTTTTTAAAATGGAATTTGCGCCCTACCCTTCAATGATATATTCACATATATTAATCTATTCTGAAGAAAAATACTCTGCTTATATTCTCTTTATCATACTGTACCTTAGATAAGGCAGCTTTGATTGTCTGACTTGCAGATACATCTTGTTTCTCAAGATTTGACAGGATTGGTCTAAAACAATATCTACTGATAAAAAACATGATTTAATTGTTCCATTAAAAAAATATAATTTAATTTAATTCTTAATTAATCTTAATTGACTGATTTAATTTAATTCAAACTCTAATTACTTGTGAAAAAAAAAAACATTTTAAAAACTTCACCTCATAAGAACCGGAAATACAAGGGATGATACAGGGGAGTCCTGAACCAAACCAGTCATTTTTCTGAAAAATAAAAAAAAAACATTTTTAGAAGGAAGATTATCAATCAAATGCATCAAAATCAAAATTTGCAAAGCACTGAAACTGGTTTGCTAAATTGTTCTGATGCTGTGGCTGAAATTTGCAAAGTTTAAGATTTAGTAATCTGTCCGCCATATCCGCCATTATTGCTCCTGAACAGAGAACCATCCGCCCCTTCCCAACATACTTCATAGTTACCGCCGTCTTGGTTAAGCATTCGTCTGACAGAAACGGCGGATCGGCGAACACTATATCAAAGTTTTCCACAAGCTCTCGAGGTATACTAAGTGGTGCCTTGTAATCGTAGAATATAAAATCCTCGCCGTAACATGAAAATCTTTTATCGTATTCGAAAACTTTGACATTATAATCCTTGTTGATCATCTTGATATGTTTGTACAAGGTCGGAGCAGATATACAAGCAACAGATCCCTTCTCACCAGCTGCAGCCATCACCATTCTGAAATTCGTGATTAAAATGAAAAACAAAACTTAACAATTTCTGTGTACATTTAACAGGGAAATACATCACGACAGTTTTAACTGAAAACCCCTTTTCGTGTTTTTTTTTTCTCTCATGTTTTCGTTAAAACTGTCAATTTTTTGGTTTTCCCAACAAAACATTTTTTTATAATACAATACATTAAAAAACTTCATGCATTGTATATTATGGCTGACTGTTTATAAAAAGATATGGGGGGGGGGGGGCTTTCATTAAATATTACCAGGGCTTGTTCACATGGTTTACATGACGGGGGAGGAAAACACCCTGTAAGTGCCAGGTAGGTGCCAAAATGTTAAATATGTTGGATTCAAGGGAAAATATTTCAAGAAGCTAGGGAGGTACGTCTTGTTGGTATCATTTTCTCCATCTGACCTTGCCAAACTTTCTCCAGTTTCCGAACTATACCAGAACTGACTGAGCTGCCAATCTTCTTTAATCTCTGATCCTGCATTCTCTCCATCCCATTCCTTCTCACGCTCCTCCTTAAATTTGTAGTCATTTTGCAATTTGGACAAAAATGAGATAAAAAGTGTTCAAAAGCTCATTTTTAAAGTTTAAACCCAGCAATAAAAAACTAACACTAAACACAGATATCAAGAATCTCAATTAAATATTAGAAAGAAAACTTGCAGTTGAGAAGAATTGAGACGCGAATTGTCCGGATGGCGTTGATTATGATTTGGTTACAGGTAGAGAGTTACTACTTTTTAACACGGTTGTAGTAGCTATTGTAATTAAATAATTAATTTTAATTTAGAAAATCAACCTGTTAAATCTGCAGCTTTTTTGCTGCTTTACAATAAACTCTTTATTTCTGTTGTTGGTTTAAAATGGCTCTATCAAGATCTACGCAAAACTTATCCTTCTATAGTTTTCCTTGATAATACCTTTATATAAGAGACTGGTTAGATCTTTGTTTTAACCAGGTTGCAAAGATAGTGCGGTGAGATTGTACTGTAGGGGCCCTTTCAGGCCCATATAATGGCTCACACAACTTGTAAGATCTACGGATCTTTTCTTAAATCTTGATGTTCAGGTTGAATCCAGAAATCGTGATCTAAAGAAGCACATGAAGATCTACTCATCTAATTCTATACTTGTTCCTCCTGTATATACATATATAAATATTTAATCGAGCTTTATCTGAGATTTTATCTGAGTTTAATTAAAGTTTTACTTTAAATGTATCATTCTGGCCTAAAAGTTTCATATTCTCAAGCCTAAAAAGCTTTTTTACAACGTCTAGATTTATACTTTAAATAGAGCCTATAACTAAAAAATTATTTTAATGGTCTATATATTTCAGACCACAATGGGCTAGGATAACTGCGTTATCCTGTCTTAGTACTCCAGGTTGTGCAATACTAGGTTTATAAAACCTCTTATTTAAATGTAATCGTAAACACTGCCTAAACCTTTCGAATTTAAGCTCTTTAAAACTAATGGATGTTATATAAAGTGAATCCAGATCATTCTCGTATTTCAACGCCTGACCTGAACTATGAACTAATGAATTAACAGGTGATAATACGTTCTTAAATAACTTAAAACTTTTGAAGCTTATCCGAGACTAATTACTCCCTTATCTCGTAGACCAAGTCCTTCTCTGATCTACCCACGCCGTACTCCTGGACGAGGATGATCTCTTCAATCTAACGAGAGTTTGATAGAGCAGATTCAGCTGGAAGCACGATGAACCTGTCGAGCTGAACCAAACCACCTGCAGAGTATCTCCCTGCTGGGCATCATTGTCTTCACCTCCTACATGGAGAAGTCCCGTCAGAAGCGTCTTGCTTGCTTCTATAAACCGGGACTGCTGCTATTAAGCAGATAAATGTGAAGATTAAATATGAAGCTACTCTTAAGATGAGATCTAATGTCTAACTTAATCTTATTTAGATCTCATCATTGTCCTCGAGATTGAGATCTGATGTTTAACTCAACCTTATTCGGATCCAATCATCATCTTCACTACCTCCCTATTGGAGAAGTCCCGTCGGAAGCAACTCCTATGCTTCTCTAAACCGGGACTGCTGCTATTAAGCAGATAAAGGTATATAATCAAGTTTCGTGTGATCTTTGTGAACAATTAAAGACGAAAATGTGACTATCTCCTCTAACACATGATAAGCCTTCATATAAACTCATCTTATTATTTCTAGTTACGTATAATAGACAGCTGGTAACGATCATCCAACCCTAGAGCTATTAAATTCTCCGGCCTAATCAACTTTGTAAGTGTTACCTTAATTTACATATATTTGTCGCAATTTATTCACATTTAGCACATTGTAAGTGTTATCTCAATACCTAATTGTTGTTACAACTTATTCGCACTTAGCACACCTGGAGCAAATTTTAATGTAAACTTGGCTAATTTTATTCATTTAAATCATTCTAATACTAATTTAATATTTATGCAACCCGTGACTGATGTATTGTTTTTCAGTTCACGGGTCCTAGCTCTGTATCGCTGTACCAGAAATAAAGAATATAAGAGACTCATGTGTATTAAAGAGGTGCGCATTGGAGAAGTGATGTTGCCCCATCGTCATGTTAATAGCTAAACAATACCTGTGGATCTAGGTATCGAATCTAGGGAAAATGCTAAAATTCCCAAAACGGGCACACAACTTACTTACTAATCTTACTAATGTAATAACAATATGATTATTTATTAAAATAACATGATAACATATGATGCAAATTATAAAATCAACCCGTTAAAATTAGAAAATCAACCTGTTCAAAATGAAAAAATAAACCTATTAAAAATGAATGATAAGTTATGAAAAAGGCCTGTTCAATAAAAAATATTTTGATTGAGATTGTACCTGTTCAGCGTAGAACTGAGCTAGAGCAGTGAATGTATCTGCTGAGAGCTGAGGAACATCTTCATCAACATCAACCATATTTAACAAATATCATTTAACTGAAAACAAACTGTCTTTTCAAAATGAAAATAGTGAATGAATTTAGCACGATGAAGGATTCAAAAATGTTAATGAGAAAATGCAACGATATACTTCATGTAAAATTACTTTTGTTTAGTGATTATATGGTGACCGGTGGGCATCTTCTTCCGTTCTGTTCTTAAATTTAAATCACAATTTTCACCAGAAAAGAAAAATGTCTGCGGCCACTGGAAAGTTCCAATGGCTGTGTACAAGTATAATTGCATCTTCTGTAAAACTAAGATCAGTGTGCCCTTTCCAACACATTTCATCCTGGGTCTCCCTCACATCCTCCCTGTATCCATAATGTTTAGGAATTTGAACTGTGGAAACAAGTTCTCCCGTTTTCATTTTAAAAATCAGAATTTTGTGAAGATCTGAGAGAACTATAAAGTTTTTATATTCCTCTATTTGGACAAATCCTTTGGTCGTTGCCAAATCATAAACAGGATCATCAACCTTGATAGTGTACACTAGTGCTCCATCAGGGTTGTATGCATGAATCTGTCTCCCATGCGGAGGTTTAAAGTGCCTGAAGGCCAGGTACAGCTGACATGTACTGTTATAAAGTACTTTTAGGAAGTCGGAATGCAGAGAACTCTTAACCTTTAGGTTAGGAATACTTTTTATCACTAGTTTATCTATGGTCTCAATCTTGTTCTCCTTCAATAACAACTCTTTTAATATTATCCATCCTTCGTAGTTTGAACACAATAAAAGATTTTCCTCCACAAGTTGCATGCTCTCATTGAACCCGCTGGATTTCTCAAACCCATTGCAAATCCTGAACACTGGTTCTCCGGTAGAAGTAAAATTACTGAGATCTATATGCAGTAAACTACCTTGTGTCTGATATTCTCCAAGAAAGCCAGTAACACCTAGGTAGTACTGAACTACACTGTTCTTAATCAGAACCTGAGCTTCCAGAGAATGATCTGTCAGAACAAAATCAAGGTCAGGTAGATAACCCTTATACAATAGAACTAAGTGAGGAAGAGAAAAAATAAAGAGAGTCAACCTACTTTCTTCAGAGGTTTGAATTGAGGTTAGCACTAAAACCTTGTCCTCTACTGTACACAGGGGTATCTCAGAATCCCATCTTAGAACTCCCAGGGGAAGGCTGTACTCGGTGAGCAGGCTGAACCTCTCCTTGATATCATAAACCCGGAGCAATACACCTGGATCATCAACCTGCGCGGGGGGGAGTAAAGTAACAAAAAAATGTTTCCACACTGAGAACTGAGTAAGCCCACCTGGATATATTTTAAACAGATCCACACTAAACATGAATTGTGGATTTCTCCCATTATTCCAACTCCAGACGAATATATCAAAAAATCTTGCAGTTCCAACACCCTGGATAGAAAGAAAATATTCACTCGTCCAGAACCTATCTCCTCTAGTTCTTCTTCTTTGGTCATACTTAGAGCTCTTTCGGTGCTTTAGTCGGAGCTCCCTATCACTTGTATTAGAACTATATTCAATCACAGGAAAGTGTTCTTCATCTGTTGCATACAATCTCCACACCTGGAACTTTCCAGCACAAACATTTCTGCGCATTTCCATTCCGCGCAAATATATTCTTCTCCACAGAGGGGAATCGTTCGTTTCATCATTCGTATGCAGACTTCTGGCGTTGTAGCAAAGACGGCTTTCAAATTCAGCGCTTTCCTCAGTCAGTATTGAAAAGTATTCATCCAACTCTTGAAGTTTACTAAGATGTTTCCAAAATTGTCCACAACAAAGCAACTTACAGCGCAAATTCTTGTTTAGTGTAAGTAGTGCAACAGCAGATTTATAGTCCAATAGACAACATATGATCTCCAAGATGTCTGGGGGTAGATCCTCGAATACAGTTTGTGACATCCTTCAAATACTTTTCTAAAGTAAATTAAGCTTTATATAATTCCTATGATAAACTTGATCGTTATAAACCAAGCATATCGTACCACTATGATCACTGATCAGTCTGTAATCAGGGATGGGCACCAAAATCAGGTCTCAAAAAGCAAAAGAATGATCTAAAAGCACAAACAAATAAGTTTTACATATATCTGTTGAATCTGAAGACTGAAAGAGAAAATAAAAGTAAATGCGTCTGCGCAGTCAGGTGATTTATTTTGTACGGCGTAAAGTTTTAAAGGATGAGTCAGTAATTAGAGATAGTTATATCCTACTTTTTGGTGTGTCAAACAAAACAAAAAATTTTGTTATTTCAAATTTATTTTTATTGATTCAACGAAAATGTTTAATTTCTGAAACAATGACTTTTTTACTAAGTTTCGACGGCTTGGAAATATTTGTTGCTCTAATAAAATAAAGCCACAAAATTTTGTTTAAAAAAACACCGCGGCATCAGTACGTTGTGATTTTTCATCCATTCGACACAACTTTATCTGATTTCAAAAACATCCGAGCTCACCTAGCAGACATGAAAATGTTCTAAGAATGCCCGATGATCCAAAACCACTATGGTTCTCTATTTTGAGATTCCTGTTATCCTATAGGTTTACACCCAAGTTGAAGAAACTGGGACTGGGTTTATTTTTCGGACTCATCTTTGATTATATTACTAACGTTGGACTTACAACAACAATCTGGTAAACATGATGTCAGGGCTGTGTAGATCCAGTTTTAAGCTTGGTTCAAAGTTTTTGATCAACAATTCCTTTTCAACTTCCACTCACAGTTTCATTAAGTACAATATGCAGTATACATTGTTGATACAATAGTACGCATTTAGTGTTATCACGCATAAACAAAGTGATAAATTAGCAACAATCCAGAGGATAAAATGCCATGCGTACGACAGAGATGGTGCTTTGTGCTCATTATCTCAAGACCTCTAAATTTATACCTGTCTGCATATCTATATATATATTATCGTTGTTAAAATTAGATCAATTGAGAAGGTTTTTCTCATGACTGATTTTATCACATTTCTTTGAAACTCTGTATACATGCACCCTCAAATCTGTGAGTGCGTTTCTACTGTTTATACGCTGACAGTTATAGTGTCACTATTCTCACTTATCTATCCCGGATCTAGTAAATTTTAAGTACATTTTATTAAAGCTAGTTTAATATTGGAAAAAAAGGCCAGTTATTGTTTTCATTGGGGTTAGTATGATTTTTGATGATTAGGGGGGGGGGGAAGACAAGTTTTTTTCATCCAAAAAATCAAAAATTCAACGAATTAAACCATAAAAAAATGTTGAATCTCTACACAAACAGGCATGAGCTTTTGGAAAAAAAAATACTCAAAAGTGGGGGGTAATTGATTTTTCAAGGAAATATACACGGCAATGTTAGTCTTATAAAGGTTTAAGGATACCGTTGATATTGAACTCTTAAATCTTGCCAAATACTTTTTACTTTTTAGACCTGCTTTCCCCCCTATTCTTCTGGCCTTATCTAAACCTGTAGCTAAGGTTCTCACAGTTATTCTCGGTAAAGGAGCACGGACTTGGTGGAAAAAACTTCCAGATAACAAGAAATACGTGTTTAAACAGATATATCAGGACAACAGGTTAGATTTTTCATCTGAGATAAGTAGCCCCTCTTCATCAAAAAAAGAGGAAAAAATATGATAAAAATGATCGAATTATTAAAAAAATATTGCTTTAATTTCTTATTTAACTTATCATCAAAGTTTTTAGTTTTATCATTTTTTCTTATTTTAGCAAGTAGAATTTGAGGAATAAATTGAAAAAATTTAAAAAATGTTTGATCTTAAGTATCTAAGTAAAAAATATTGTTTGGCAGAAAGAAAGTGTATACAGCAGTTGCAGTTTCTACTCTTGGTCTAGGTTACGCTTATGAAAGCCATGTTCAGGTACGATTCTCAATTTATGAGTAAAATGTTAGGAAAGCAATTGTCATTTGTCAAGGAGAAATTTATATGTTTTCACTATCCTTATTTGCTATTTTAAAGTTTACTTCTCCCCCTGAATGCTTAAAAATATAAACTAAATTAAAGTCAATTTTGGACTAAATGACTGTAAAAAGAAAATAAAAAATATTGAGATTAAAGACTGAAAGTTATTTAGCCAATTAACCCCAATAGGTTTGGCTCGTGTTTTAATCGATTCGTTTAAAAAAAAACATGTTCCAACACAGGAATGTGCTATAACTGGTCGAAGAAGATTTGTTGCACTTACTCCGGATCAAGCAAAGAGGATTGGAGAAAAGGAATTCAGGTTCAACATAAAAAACAAATGAAAAGTTCTAAGGCGAAAGTGTAAAATACCACACTCAAACAAAATTAAAGTACCTTCTAAAACATTTCTTTATTCCATCTCTGTCTAAAATATTAAATTTCGAATATTAATTGACATTTTAGAAGACTAGAAAAATAATTACAAAAACATAATATTTTTTTTATTGGTAAAATTTCGAAAACAAAGTCAAAAAATACTATTTAGACTATAAATAAAAAATATTTAAGAAAGCAATTTATTCAAGGAAATGTTTTTTTTAAATCACATTTTACAGTGTCGTTTTTTTAAATAAACAAATATACTTAGAAGTTTGCTGGTGATTAATGAGGGTAATATAGTTCCTGAATCTAACCCTGTTTATGGAAAGGTAGGTTGGAATATAGCCCCTGAATCTAACCCTGTTTATGGAAAGGTAGGTTAGAATATAGCCCCTGAATCTAACCCTGTTTATGGAAAGGTAGGTTGGAATATACCCCCTGAATCTAACCCTGTTTATGGAAAGGTAGGTTGGAATATAGCCCCTGAATCTAACCCTGTTTATGGAAAGGTAGGTTGGAATATAGCCCCTGAATCTAACCCTGTTTATGGAAAGGTAGGTTGGAATATAGCCCCTGAATCTAACCCTGTTTATGGAAAGGTAGGTTGGAATATAGCCCCTGAATCTAACCCTGTTTATGGAAANAATTCGGCGCGCTTCGCGCGCCAAATTAAAAATATTTACCCCCCCCTACAGATTCCTTATGTCCGCCCCTGGTTGGAATATAGCCCAAGAATCTAACACTGTTTATGGAAAGGTAGGTTGGAATATAGCCCCTGAATCTAACACAGTTTATGGAAAGGTAGGTTAGAGTATAGCCCCTGAATCTAACCCTGTTTATGGAAAGGTATGTTAGAATATAGCCCCTGAATCTAACCCAGTTTATGGAAAGGTAGGTTAGAGTATAGCCCCTGAATCTAACCCTGTTTATGAAAAGGTAGGTTAGAATATAGCCCCTGAATCTAACCCTGTTTATGGAAAGGTAGGTTGGAATATAGCCCCTTAATCTAACCCTATTTAGTGTTTATGGAAAGGTAGGTTAGAATAAAGCCCTTGAATCTAACCCGGTGTATGGAAAGGTAGGTTGGAATATAGCCCCTGAATCTAACCCGGTTTATGGAAAGGTAGGTTGGAATATAGCCCCTGAATCTAAAACTGTTTATGGAAAGGTAGGTTGGAATATAGCCCCTGAATCTAATACTGTTTATGGAAAGGTAGGTTAGAATATAGCCCCTGAATCTAACACTGTTTATGGAAAGGTATGTTAGAATATAGCCCCTGAATCTAACACTGTTTATGGAAAGGTAGGTTAGAATATAGCCCCTGAATCTAACCCGGTTTATGGAAAGGTAGGTTAGAATATAGCCCCTGAATCTAACACTGTTTATGGAAAGGTATGTTAGAATGAACATTTTTGGAAAACTCCTAGATTTTTAATTGAATTGTTATATTAGATCAAATGAATTTGAAGTTCCCGGTTTTGTAATGGATGAACTGTCCTAAATAATTAATCACTTGCGGTGCTTTGACTAGTTTTTATTTTGTTTGACATATATATAAATGTTTTGTCTTCTTAAATTTCATATATGCTCATATTTAATCTATTTTACCGTTATGTGTACAAAATAAATATATAATAATGATAAAAATATAGCCCCTAAATCTAACCCTGTTTATAGAAAGGTAGGTTAGATTAGAGCCTCTGAATTTAACCCTGTTTATGAAAAGCCTGGCAGCAGCTTGAAAAACATATTATACGGGCACCCGTAAAAATCAACAGCATCTTATTTATCAAATGTAATATTCATAAACGTATAAAAAAATTGCAGCTTGATGTCAATTACAGCATTTTTTTAAAAATATTTTTTCAAGTTGTGAACTTTTTTACAAGTTTGATTTTCAATGTTTTTAATGAATGTTTCTGGCTTACTTGTAAGGATTCTCTTTTTTTCCAGAAAAGTTGCAAATCAACTTTCCTCTTCTAATTAACTGTGTTTTGCAATAAATTCATTAAACTAAACCTAGCTTGGGGCGCAATGAAACCTGTGAATATAATTTAGTATATTTTTGTAATTCTCAGGTTGCTGGTGTAGCAAACCAAATACTTCAAGCAAACAAGGATCTTCGGCAAATATATGATAAAGTAAGTTCGGTAATTTCTTATTAAATGTGCCCCCCCCCCCCACCTCTACCGCTCCCCTCCTTCTGAAAAAGAGTAACCTCCCGCTTAACCTAAACTAACCTGGAATCGTTTTAAAAACACACTCTTTAACTCTACCCAAACATGGACCCTAACTAATGCTAAACCTGAATGGAGTTTTCTTTATATTTCTTATTTTAGAAGTGAGCTCGAACTGTTGAAATTTATTAGATTCTGGACCTGGACCCTAACTGTAGTTAAACTTTATATTCCAGACCTGGACCCTAACTGTAGTTAATCTTCATATTCTAGACTTGGACCCTAACTGTAGTTACACTTTATATTCCAGACCTGGACCCTAACTTTAGTTAAACTTCATATCCCAGACCTGTACCCTAACTGTAGTTAAACTTTATATTCTAGATATGAACCCTACCTGTAGTTAAACTTTATATTCTAGACATGAACCCTACCTGTAGTTAAACTTTATATTCTAGACCTGGACCCTAACTGTAGTTTTACTTTATATTCTAGACATGAACCCTAACTGTAATTAAAGTTTATATTCCAGACCTGAACCCTAACTGTAGTTAAACTTTATATTCTAGACCTGGACCCTAACTCTAGTTAAACTTTATATTCTAGACCTGGACCCTAACTGTAGTTAAACTTTATATTCCAGACCTGGACCCTAACTTTAGTTAAAGTTTATATTCCAGACCCGGACCCTAACTGTGTTAAACTTTATATTCCAGACCTGGACCCTAACTGTTGTTGATGATACTTCAGAAAATGCTTTCGTTCTTCCTTCTGGTAATATATTTGTCCTCACTGGTATGCTCAAGGTAAATTTATTTTAAGCTGTATTTTAAGTTTGCTTAAAGGAATAATTTACGTCTGTTCATTTGACATTCCATTTAAAGAGGAGTATGTCTGTTCACAACGGTACCATTTGTCTGTACAAAAAGTATGAAAATATATTCGTTTTGTTATTTTTAAATTGATCATTTCTAATCGCGGTTTTCTCATGCAAGTTACTGGCGGA
This sequence comes from Eurytemora carolleeae, assembly GCF_000591075.1. Taxonomy (NCBI): domain Eukaryota; kingdom Metazoa; phylum Arthropoda; class Copepoda; order Calanoida; family Temoridae; genus Eurytemora; species Eurytemora carolleeae. The sequence continues at coordinate 57,938 of NW_019396253.1, read as the reverse complement.
CTCTATGTAGTAGAGATAAAGAACTTATCTTAGCGAAATCAACAATTTTTAAGATGAAAAGCAACGATATCTTACCCATTGATATGAAAAAGATTTAAAGCAAGGCCCTCAACTTATAATGAGTTGGTTGAGCTCTCTGGTCCCTATTTCATTACCATATCATCAGGATTTGATGGAGCAGTGGTTCATAATCTAAGGATTCATGGTTCAAGCCCCGTCAACTGCAAAATCAAATCTGATGAATAGAGCCATACTGATGAGTCCTAATAGGACGAAACATGGATATATCTATAATCTATATATTACTCGTGCACCCCCCTCTTTAAATGGAGTGTCAATTGAAATTACGTCTACAGTCCCTTTAAGTTAAGTCTAATTTGGATCTAAGATTTATTATTTGTCATTATTCATCATCCTTGTTGTTCCATCTTTCGATATTTTTATAACGAAATGATTTTGTAAATAGTACATGCTCAAAATTCTGCATTTTAGAAACTGATGTTTACTAGGTCTTGGATTGAAAACTTTATAGTTAGTGAGGACATGTTTTATTTATTTTATCTCAAGGCATGCGAGACTCTTGATGAGCTTGGGATAGTACTCTCTCATGAGATTGCCCATGTAGTTCTGGGACACGTTGAAGAGAAACTTACTCTTACATCCTTCGTCCAGGTTTAATGTTTTTCTTCAAAATAACTTTTAAAGGGAGTGACCGGCTATGTAAGGTAGTTGAACTGATTATGCAGTGTAGTGGAAATCTTCTTTCGGATTCATTTGAGACATATTAAACTTTTTAAAGATCTGTAAATCCTGAGTTTGAGCGCAAATCGACGTTCAAAACTCCTACTTTGTGGGTGGATACGTTTTCAGAATTAGTTTTTTTTTAATTATTAAATAACGACAATGAAAAATAAAATAAAAATTATACAGTAATCGAATTAGATGATTAGGAACATATTTCTCAAAAGAAATTTGTCAATAAATCAATGCTAATTATTTCGTTTTCATTATTAGATTGAATTACTTATTTTCTTTGAATTTATTCGCAGATTTCTTAAAATTCTTCAAATGTCGTCTTTTCAATAATAATTATAGAAAATCTGCAGAAAATCTTTGTGAATAATGAGAAGCCAGAATAATGAGAAAATAGAAACTAATAATTGAACAAGATTACTTATTTTCGATGATAAGACTAATTTTAATTTTTTCAACATGTTCCTATGCATAACGTCTGTAGTTTATTGTAGAACTTTTTTACATTTTATGTCGTCGTTATTTAACAATTTCAAAAAACTAATTCTGAGGATTTACAGATCTTCAAAAAGTTTAATAGGTCTCAAATGAATTCGAAAGAAGTTTTCCACAACACTGCATACTCAGTTCAACTACCTTACATAGCCGGTCACTCCCTTTAAAAGTTTCGATTAAACGTTTCTGTACAATTTTTTTTATAGTTTATTTGTTCAGCTCGTCCTTCTGATTCCAATGGCGGTACTGTGGGCTTTCCTTCCCAACGACGGTATTGCCTTGGTGTTTAATTGGTTTATGGATACAGTGGTCGACATAATGATCGAGCTCCCCTTCAGCCGAGACATGGAAACAGAGGCGGACAGGGTCGGCCTTATCTTAGCTGCCAAGGTCAACAATTTTAAACAATTCAGTTAATGACATGTTTTGTTTTATTTCCTGAATACTAATTCAAGTCCTGTTTAGGCTTGTATTGATGTGCGCGAAGCGCCAGTTTTCTGGGGTCGGTTGAAACTACTCAGCGAGGATCCTTCCTTAGATAAGGTAAACTGGGGGGGTCATGGGTTTCCTGGTGATTTATAAAGCATGGGTTTAAAGAGAAAAATACAATCGGTTTTAAAGTCGTTTCTATTTTAACTTTTTAAAGTCTTATTCTGAAATCAAAACATTATGTTAAAATTTATGCAAAGATGGCTAAAACTAAAAACCCGGGTCTTTGGTCTGAAGCTAACTTGGCCATTTGATTTTAAGGGTAAATTCACTTCTCTTAAACTACTTTAAATTTGTTTGTTCTTCAGGAAATGGAGTTTTCATCCACGCACCCTTGTCATGAAACAAGACAGGAAACTTTAACTAATCTTCTGAAGGATGCTCTGCATATCAGGTTTAAATTTTAAAATAAGTTATTATTTTTATAATTTTTATAGTTTTTAGTTTCTTTATGACTGATCTCATTTAGGCATAGCTGTGGCTGTACTGTTCTGGATTATAACCGTGACCCCATGAAGAAACTTGCTGCGCTTGCCGCGTTTATGAACAGTAGAAGAAATACCTCGTCAAATTCCCGCAGTTTAACAGATGTTTTAGTAAATCAAGATGGCCGAATTGTCCAAAAATAAGAAAGTGTAGGAAAAGTCTATTTCTCTATTAATAAATATACAATATTTATTTAGAATACACATATTTTGTATTGTTAACCATATTTTTTGTATGTTGGAATATTTTTTGAATTCAAGTCTGATCCAGTTCAATTGTCGAAACTTCTTGTTATCTGATTTTCAGAGTGAATAATTAAATTAAAATGAGGTCCAGGTCTAATTCAGTGATTAGACTGGACCACTACTATAACATGGTTTATGAAACAATTCTGCATTATCAGGTTGGTAAACTAAAATTACATAATAATACTATTTTATTATCATCATTATTCTTAATTATTATTTTCATTAATACTGTTGTTCTTGCTGTTGTTGTGATGGTTTTTGCTGTTGTTTTTGCTGTTGCTATTGTTGTTGCTGTTGTTGTTTCTGATGCTGTTGCTGCCGTTTCTGTTGTTGTTACTGTTTTTGTTGCTGTTCTGTTACTGTTTTTGCTGCTGTTTTTGTGGCTGTTGCTGCTGCTGTTGTTGTTGCTGCTGCTGTTGTTGTTGCTGCTGCTGTTTTTGATGCTGCTGTTGTTGCTGTTTCTGTTGTTGCTGTTGTTGTCGTTGCTGTTGCTGTTGTTGTCGTTTCTGTTGTTGTTACTGTTTTTGTTGCTGTTCTGTTACTGTTTTTGCTGCTGCTGTTGTAGTTGTTGCTGTTGCTGCTGTTTTTGATGCTGTTGTTGCTGCTGTTTTTGATGCTGTTGTTGCTGTTTTTGATGCTGTTGTTGTCGTTGCTGTTGCTGTTGTTGTCGTTGTCGTTGCTGTTTTTTTCTGTTGTTGCTGTTATTGTTGCTGTTGTTGCTGTTGCTGCTGTTACTGCTGTTGCTGCTGCTGTTGTTGTTGTTGTTGTTGGTGTTGTTGTCGGTGCTGTTGTTGGTGCTTTTGTTGTTGGTGTTGTTGTTGCTGTTTTTGTTTCTGTTGTTGCTGATGTTGTTGTTGCTGATTTTGCTGATGTTGCTGTTGTTGCTGTTGTTGTTGCTGTTATTTCTGCTGTTGCTGTTGCTGTGATGGTTTTTGCTGTTGAAGTGATGGTTTTTGTTGTTGTTGTTGTTGTTGTAGGTGTTGTTGTTTTTGTTGCTGTTGTTGTTGCGGTTGTTGTTGCTGTTGCTACTGTTGCTGATGTTGCTGTTGTTTTTGCTGTTGTTGTTTCTGTTGCTGTTGTTGCTTTGTTGCTGTTGTTGTTGCTTTTTTGTTGCTGTTGTTGCATTTGTTGCTGCTGTTGTTGTTGCTGTTGTTTTTGATGTTGTTGTTGACGTTGTTGTTACTGAGCTGTTGCTGTTGCTGTCGTTGCTGTTGTTTCTGTTGTTTCTGTTGGGATGGTTGTTGCTGCTGTGATGGTTTTTGCTTTGGTTGTGATGGTTGTGATGGTAGTAGTAATTTATTGGTGATGGTTGTGATGGTAGTAGTAGTAGTAGGAGTAGTCTGGAATGAATGGGTGTGTGACGGTGCTTCCCACACCTGGCGACGGTCTGGGGGGTCCACATTGGGATCTCTTACAGATTCCATTTCCTTTTGTTTTTTAAGTAGTAGTAGTATTAGTAGTCGTGGTATTTGTAGTCGTTTCTTTTTAACAGTTATTTTTGATAAACTACTTGAATTGTATCAGGACCCTGTGACCGGCCTACTACCTGCCTACCAGGTCACTGGATCAGAACATCATGCCTGGGTCAGAGATAATGTTTACAGTGTATCTGCAGTTTGGGCGTTAGCGCTAGCTTACAGGTAATTCCATCCTAAGCGATCTTACATGCTGCATTTTTTTAGGTTACCAGTGTATTTTCAACCTGTAAAATATATTTTCACGTGAAAAAATAAATTTATTAAAAATTGAAAATGGCCTTTCTGTTTTTTTCGTAGTCTTTTGTGATAGTTCTAGATGTAAATTTAAATATTATTTTTATAAGAAATGGATTCTATGTTATTTGTTATGTTTTACTTTTAAAGATTTATTTCTTGTTGAATGAATGATATTTGCAAAAGAAAACATTTGCAAAGAGAAAACAACCCCACTATTACAAGTAGTTTCTGTTTAGTGTGTAAATATTTAGTTCATTATAAACCTGATATAAATAGATATCTTTAATATTAATATGAATAAGTAAAAGTTTGAATTTCTATTTTGTAGGCGTGTTCATGACAAGGAGGATGAGAAGAATAAACTGTTCCAGCTTGAGCAAGCAGCAGTCAAGTGTATGCGGGGAATACTCATGGCAATGATGGGACAGAGAGATAAGGAAAATAATATCTTAGTTTTTAATTTTGAATTGGATTGGATTGGATTGGATTGGATTGGATTGGATTGGATTGGATTGGATTGGATTGGATTGGATTGGATTGGATTGGATTGGATTGGATTGGATGGATTGGATGGATTGGATTGGATGTATTCGTTTGAAGAAAAAAGCTGGTTGTTTTCAAGTGAGCCTCTAATCTCCATTTATAGAATGGTATTCCCGATTTACAACGATACCTTTTAAATATTTGTGTGATCAAAAATTAATGAGCTGTCCAGGTTTCTCTTTTTAAAATTTGATTATCCATGAGTCAATTGTCAGAATTAAAGACCTTTTAAGCTACAAAAACGACGGTATGTTCTACTTTTATCGGATAAAGGAAACCTTTTTGAATCGGGCTCGCCCCTCTTTTTTTTTAAATGAAAGGTCACTTGAAATTACAGCGAGACTCGACATTTAGTAACAGTTTTGTTATTTTCAAGTCTTTTCAAACTAAACAGATGATTTTCAATTTTAAATCTTAGAAAAATTGTTTGAACACCGATATGTTGCTCATATTATTAGCTTTTTTCACAAGACAGTTTATTGTATAGGTAGAGAAATTTAAACGCAGTTTCTCCTCCTTTGATTCTCTGCACGCGAAGTACAGCAGTAGGAACGGTCAGACTGTTGTGGGGGACAAGGAGTGGGGCCATCTCCAGATAGATGCAGTCTCCCTTTATCTTCTTTTTATTGCCCAGATGACCGCTAGCGGGCTCCAGATCGTCTTCACTCTAGGCAACACCAACAACACTAGTCCGATCAATCTTGATTTAAATATGTAATAATATTATTAATAAAAGTAATAAATAAGTTTTATAAAATAAAATTGGTATCCCCCACCCACACACACCTTTTAAACTAAAAGATGCTTAAATTCTACCCTCTCTTTTAATATGATTTTAATGCATTATATTGAAAGGTATCCAATCCGTGGGAATCACTCCTTGGTACATATTGCCTGAGAAAGATTTTGATACCTCTTTCTTTACAACTTCTCTGGACTGCATTCTGTTGGAAAAAATTAATTTAGTCTTTGCCACAACCTGTGAATTTCCATTCCTCATATCTTTTCAACTTGATGTCGGAGAACTTGGATATTTAAAAAATGTAAATTATTTAGATCAAATAATCAAAGTTTGACATATCAAAGGTTAACGACGATTAAGTTGAAAAGACATAGGGATTTAAGTTTGCGACAAAGACTAAATTCCTTTACCTGTCTAATCATATAACAGTTTGCTGTGCGTAGATGAGGTTGCGTTTGTGCAAAACCTTGTGTTCTATATCGAGTGCGCGTATGTGACTCCTGACTACGGGATCTGGGAGCGCGGAGATAAATCTAATCAAAGTATTGTAGAGCTCAATGCCAGCAGTATTGGGATGGCCAAAGCTGCACTAGAAGCAATGAACAAGGTCAGAAAATAGAGAAGAAGCCAAAACTTTTGAATTTTAATTCAGTTCATAATGAGCTAAGTTGGTTTACTTCCTCGGCCTCCAGTGAGAGGTGTTTTAGTTTAAGTTCTTTGACAAAGCCAGTCTTAGCTTTTTTGAACCTTATTCATTATCTTTTGGATATTCCGCAAATATTCGGAGTTGAACTTAATTCTTTAATTTAAAAGTTTACGGTGCTAGATTTCGATTTGTTTAAGCGCAATTCCAATCAAAAGTTCTAATCTTAGAATAGAATTGACAATCTCAGAAACTTTGTAAAAATATGATAATTCCATCTTAATGTTTTATCTAGTTGGACCTGTTTGGAGGACGTGGAGGACCCCCCTCCGAAATCCATGTTCTACCTGACGAGGCTGTCAAGTGTGCAGCTGTCCTTGAATCTATGCTCCCAAGAGAATCCAATTCTAAGGAGACGGACGCGGCAATCCTGAGCATTATTGGATTTCCGGCCTTTGCTGTACCACAGGCAGATCTAGTAGCTAAAACACTTTCAACCATACAGGTATACAATGAGACGCATAAAATTATGAAATACGGAATAGGAAGACGACTTTTAGCTATTTTAAGTGTAGTTGATGTTGTTTAGAATGCAAAATGTTTTACCAATAGCTTTAAAATCAACTTTTTAAGTGATTGGATTTGTGTACATTGTACAATGTACACTGTACAGTTGCATGTTAATGGACTACTTAAAATAATAATTTGAGTCTACAAAATTCTCCTATTTCATAGTTTTGTGGGTCTTACCTTTCCTTGCATTGCCTGGTTTTATTTGATTTGTTATTGATTACTTTTGATTTCGTTCGATTTCGCTTGATTTTGTTTGGTTTAATTTGATCTGATCTTGATTTGGGATTATTTCAAGATAATTTCCCAAGTACCTTTTCAGGTTCTAAAAATCTTCTCTGATATATATATATAATACTAGGAGAAGCTGGGAGGAAGGTTTGGGATGAAAAGATTTCTCCGTGACGGTTATAAAACTGCTATTGAAGATCCTACAAGGTTGCACTATGAACCGTGGGAGCTCCGACTGTTTGAGAATATAGAATGTGAATGGCCCCTTTTCTTCTGCTATCTAGTCATCAACTACTGTTTTCAGGTGATTTGTTGCGGAAAAAAAAAACAATTTTAAAAATTGTCATTTAGTTTATTTGCCGGTTTTGCCGCCAACTAAAATTTGTTAATCCCTATATCTATAAAACATGATGATGCAAATATTTGATTTTTGAAGCTTAGGCTATTGGATGCAACAGAATACAAAGTTTAAAATATCAAAGGTCTACAACATTAGGTTGCAATGAAAGAAGAATAATAAAATCAGAGTTTGATGAAAAAAAATCAGTTCCTTTGTGTAAGAAAAGGTTTTAACGTCATCGCCTCATAGTCTTGATTAGTGTATTCATCAATTATGTTTTAATTGTTTTTTGTGGGTCAGCTCAGAGTAATCAATTATGATTTGATTTTAGTAATCATTGATTTGATCAGACTGATTAATTATAATTTGATAAATCTGATTGTGAAGGGTGAAGAGGATCTAGCAAAGGATGTGATGGTTATGCTGGATACTCTTACAGTTGAGATGGAAGGGTTCTGGATGGTTCCAGAACTGTACAAGGTTCCAGAGGATAAGGTAAACCATGTACAAATATTTTCATGATGAAGGGGGTTACAGCCAATGGAGTATTAATAACTATAAAATAGATGTAGATGATAAATTGATGTCGAAATATTTTAAGACAACAAAAGTCAGTTTGCTTGAAAAATTAAGCAGGAGTTAGGTTTGGCAGATATTTTAGGAATTAAAGTTAAAAATGTAATTGATTAACTTTTAACCACGATATTTTAAGGTTGGAGTTGAGTACGCTAACCCCGGTAAAGCAGACCGTGAGGTGGGAGGACGGTGTCCTTTCATGTGGGCGCAGAGCTTATATATCATTGCTAAACTACTTCATGAGGAGTTCATTGCTCCAGGAGAACTAGATCCTATGAACAGGTAACTTATTGCTGCAGGAGAACTAGATCCTAAGAATAGGTAACTTATTGATCCGGGAGAACTACATCCTATTAATAGGCAAGTTATTACTCCGATCGAGAGAACTAGATCCAGGAATAGGTACCTTATTGCTCATGGGAGAATTAGATCCTATGAATAGGTAACTTATTGCTCCTGGAGAACTAGATCCTATGAAATGGTAATTTATTGTTCCAGGAGAACTAGATCCTATGAAAAGGTAACTTATTGCTCCAGGAGAACTAGATCCTATGAGTAGGTGACTTATTGCTCTTGGAGAGCTAGATCCTATGAAAAGGTAACTTATTGCTCCTGGAGTAATGGATCCTATGAATAGTATCTTATTGCTCCAGGAAAACTAGATCCTATGAATAGATAACTTATTGATCCTGGAGAACTAGATCCTACGGATTGAATAGGTAACTTATTGCTCCTGGAGAACTAAATCATTTAGTCTAAAGAAACTTAGTCATCTAGGTTGTAGTTCTATATTGTTTAGGAGATTATCTAGTCTTAAGAAATCTAGTTGTCTAGGTTGTAGTTTTATATTGTTTAGGAGATTGTCTAGTCTGAAGAAATCTAGCTGTCTAGGTTTTAGTTCTATATTGTTTAGGAGATTATCTAGTCTTAAGAAATCTAGTTGTCCAGGTTGTAGTTCTATATTGTTTAGGAGATTGTCTAGTCTGAAGAAACCTGCTGTAGTTGTCTAGGTTGTAGTTCTATATTGTTTAGGAGATTGTCTAGTCTTAAGAAACCTGATGTAGTTGTCTAGGTTGTAATTCTATATTGTTTAGGAGATTGTCTAGTCTGAAGAAACCTGATGTAGTTGTCCAGGTTGTAGTTCTAGCTGAGGATAGCAGAATACAAAACCTTCTGAAGGAGCAAGATCTAATTATCCCAACCTGTGCAGAGATAGCTCCAATACAGGTATAGAGTATAGAAATTATTGAACACAGAGATCGGAACTTTTACATCTGCATTGACTAAACTAATTAAACATTAAACGGAAACATTAAAATTTAAAGCGATTAAATGTAAAGGATGAGAATTTAGTGACGACCTAAAACTCTAAAAAAAAACTTTCTGAATTTTGTTTTTTGCCTTGCACATAGTTCTAAATGATTTGGAAAAGAAAGAAACAAGTATTAAGTTGTGCAATGAATCAAATTTGTAGGAAAAAGGCTGAATAAATTCCGTACAGTCGTCTCTGAAGCCTGATTCTAACTTAATCCGTCTGACTACACAATTAACGGATTAGTTGTTTCTGAATACATTAGTTCTGACATAAGAAATTTAATTTTGTTTCCCCAAGGTTCAACCCTCACGTATGCTCTCCCATCTGTACACCTTCCTGGGCCGGTCATCTAAGCTGGGTCTCTCAGGTCGACGCAGTCTTGACGTTGGTATCCTAGCAACCAGTAAAATTTATAGAATTCAGGCAGGCGATCATATCATTTCTTAGTAGTAAGATTTGCAAGATAAATATTTTCAAAAAGAGAGATTTGCATTTTAGGCATGATTTTACCAGTACGACTTTTTCAACACAAACTTGTAGACGATTTTTTTCCATCTAACATTTTTGGTCCAAAACTAAATTTCCCGCTTGAATATAATCGCGTGTTTGTAGGATAAATCCTTTGTGTTCACACCCCAGAGCTTTGACAGGTCAATGAACTATACAGATACAGATCCTAGCCTAGCGATGTCAACGCTAGCCTACGGGTTGAACTACCTGGCGACCAGCTGGACAGATCTTGGTAGACCTACCATGACTCTAATACTGTCATGTTCAATGCTAGGTAAATAAACAGAAGAAAATCTTTCAAGAGTGACTCAACCTTTTTTATCCTCCAGGGGGGGGGGG
>NW_019396253.1:16645-47833 GCF_000591075.1 Eurytemora carolleeae | reverse complement strand
GGGGGGGGGGGGGAGTTTTGAAAACCTATAATATTTTCAGATCCCCTAATCATTTTTTTTTGAAAATGTTTTATATCCTACAGAAGATGATGGTACTATTCCTGTTCCGATGGTGAACACTTTGAAGAAGCTGAAGAGCGGATATATAAATGGAACCAGGGTATCCCTAGGTAAAAAGTTAAAAATGTGCTGGGACTCTGTAATTAACTGAATTAAAACTGACCAATTTGCCAATCAAATGAGAAAATATGGTTTGATGTTTTTAGTTGATAACAGACCCCATTAATATGTAGTGTGAATTGATTTTTTTTTTTGAAATTATTTATTTTAGTTTAAATTTTTAAATATTTTAGTCACCGGCCATTTCCATCGACATTCAAATTTTCCGATTTCAAAATCATTATTTTCAGGAACATATGAGGAGTTTCACACGACGAGTTCCTACAGTGAACTGGCGTTCCTTGGGAATATAGAGGCCGGATGTCCTGATAGACTAGACCCAGTTGTTGCTAAATATCTAGAGACACAGCTTGGAGGAGGTGTTATCACAGGTTGGATAAAGATATTGGTGTCACTTTAGTTTAAGGATTTAAAAGCAATGCCATACGATTTTAATTAGTAGTGTGTTTTATTTTAAGAAGCAGTTTTTGGGAGTTTTTCCTCTTGATTCTTCTGTTTCTTGTATTCTTCTATCCATTTCCTCTATTAAGGTGGTATTTTGGGAACTGCAACTGTCACTGAAGAAAAGAAATCCGCAAATCATTGTGTTGGAACAGTCAAAAGAACCAGGTAACTCATTTCTCAAGCCATCTTTAACAGACTACCTGGCTGTTTTACATGGCGTGTGAGCCACCTTCCTCCGCTAGATAAATACAAGGTTACCCACAAAGGACTAGACTGTTAAGACGACTTGTAATTCATCAAATATGACGATCCAAAGTGTAAATTAAATCTTCTGTCTTAAATGTTGTCATTAGATGGCTTTCAATGATTTGGCAAAGAAAAAAAGAATTTTAAGTTGCAGGGAATCATGAATATAAAGAAACAGACAGTGTAAATTCCGTACAGTCGTCTGAAGTCTCATTCTTTGGCTAGGTGTGGGGGGTCAAAAAAATGGTTTGTGGTGGCATGGCAGGGGTTGGGGGTCTGGGGGGCTTAGCAGGTTACACTTTCATATGAATTCTTTAGGTCTATAATCATGAGTGAGTCTAAGAGTAAAGAAGTTGCTGCAAAGCTGATCGAGAAGCATGAGACTAGGAAGAGAGATTTATCTGTATCCCGGAGTCCAGGTTCTTCTCCAGGCTCAACGAAACATACTATCGGAGAATCTTTCAGGAGAAGACTGGGCAGTGATATATCAGGTAGCGTTATAGAATAGAGAAGATGAAGATTTTCAGAGTTTTAGAAACAAAAAGGTATGTAATACAGGGTCTCTCTTAAATTCACGTTTCTGAAGAGGATTCGCAAATAAAATTGCTATGAAGATGACACAAGGATTTTTTCATTTAAAAGAGGCGTTGCATCTAAGACATTTTTCAATATCTCAGCCAAAATTGTGGTAGTCTGTGAAGTCGATGAAATTTACATTTCATCCCCTCAAAAATGTGTTTTACTACTTATAGGATATTGAGTTACTGATCTTACATTTTCTCAGGAAATAATGGAGGTAGCAGGTGCTCATTTGATATCATGATCTAGGAACAAAATGATATCCAGTCGGATCTTCTATATTTCTGATCGGAGACTGAAAATGCAAAATTAACACTGGCTACCATCATTTTTGGATCATTTATTGAAAAATGTCTTAGATGCAACGCCTTTTTATAGTACATATTATGATGCCCAAGACAGAAAAACTGATTAAAAACTCAAGCTCCTTGTAAATGTATATTGTATATACAATAGGTAGACAGGAGGAGGTTGGAGATTTAGTTAAACTGCTCCAGACTACTAGAGATATGGAGGAGCAAGGAGATATATATATATACTCTAGGTAGACAGGAGGAGGCTGGAGATTTAGTTAAACTGCTCCAGACTACTAGAGATATGGAGGAGCAAGGAGATATACTTCACTATATGGCTGAACAGTTCGGTCTAATGTTCAAGGTCAGTTCTCTATCATCTATTTAAGATGACAAATTATATTTGTCGGTTTTTCCACTCACAAAATTATTATAATAAATATTTAGTTGAGATAAGTTGTATAGGTGAATATTTAGTCGAGATATGTTGTGTAAGTAAATATCAAGTTGAAAAATTATGCTTAAGTTGATATCAAGTTTAGATATTTTGTGTATGTAATATCTAGTTGAGCTACATATGTTTTATAGGTGAATATCTACGTGAGATATGTTGTGTAGGTTAATATCAAGTTCGGATATGTTGTGTAGGTGAATATTAAGTTAATATATGTTGTTTAGGTAAATATCAAGTTAATATATGTTGTGTAGGTAAATATCAAGTTAGTTATATGTTGTGTAGTTGAATATCAAGTTGGTTATATGTTGTGTAGGTGAATATTAAGTTAATTAGTTGTGTGTAGGACGTAGGTGAATATCAAGTTAGTATATGTTCTGTAGGTGAATATTAAGTTTAGATAGGTTGTATAGGTAAATATTAAGTTAGTATATTGTGTCTAGGTGAATATCAAGTTAGTATATTGTGTGTAGGTGAATATCAATTAAGTATATGTTGTGTAGGTGACTATCAATTAAGTATATGTTGTGTAGGTGAATATCAATTAAGTATATGTTGTGTAGGTGAATATTAATTAAGTATATGTTGTGTAGGTGAATATCAATTAAGTATATGTTGTGTAGGTGAATATCAAGTTTAGATATGTTGTCTAGGTGAATATCAATTAAGTATATGTTGTGTAAGTGAGTATTAAGTTTAGATATGTTGTGTAGGTAAATATAAAATTAGTATATGTTGTGTAGGTGAATATCAATTTAGTTTATGTTGTATATGTGAATATCAAGTTTAGATATGTTGTACAGTTGAATATCAAGTTAGTTTATGTTGTGTAGTTGAATATCAAGTTAATATATTGTGTGTTGGTGAATATCAATTTAGTATATGTTGTCTAGGTGAATATCAATTTTTAGTTTATGTTGTGTAGGTGAATATCAATTTAGTATATGTTGTATCAAGTTAGTTTATGTTGTGTAGTTGAATATCAAGTTAATATATTGTGTGGTGAATATCAATTTAGTATATGTTGTCTAGGTGAATATCAATTTTTAGTTTATGTTGTGTAGGTGAATATCAATTTAGTATATGTTGTGTAGGTGAATATCAATTAAGTATATGTTGTCTAGGTGAATATCAAGTTAGTATATGTTGTGTAGGTGAATATAAAGTTTAGATATGTTGTCTAGGTGAACATCAAGTTAGTATATGTTGTGTAGGTGAATATCAAGGTAGTATATTGTATGCAGGTGAATATCAAGTTAGTATATGTTGTGTAGGTGAATATCAATTTAGTTTATGTTGTGTAGGTGAATATCAAGTTTAGATATGTTGTGTAGGTGAATATAAAGCTGTTTATGTAAGGTGAATATCAGCAAGGATGGAGAGGATTATAGAACAGTTGAGAACCTGGTTCAAGAATTATATGATGCATCCTGTGAGGCTAAAAACTGGGCTATGGTTAGGCATACTTCTGGTAGGTTTTTAGATTACGTTTTCTCCATTTTGTAATAGATGTCAGTGTAACTAACTTTCCTCAAAATGATAAATTCGAAATTTTCAATTCCCTGGATTACCATTATTGTACTCATTTTATAGATAAAAAATTTTACATTACAAAATGAAAAGGTTTGTCAACTTGAAGTGTCCCTTCAGTTACAGTGTGGTTTGACCAATATACAATGTTCCCGTTTAACCCTAAATTGGCAATGAAGAAGATATCATCGTTTTCTATCTAACACATTGTGAATTCGTAAAATTATACTAATTCTCTGCAGCATAAATCCGCAATTCACTTTTAGAGAAATCTCAATTAAAATAATTAATTTTTAGATAAAAAATTAAGGATAATTCATTTATCCATGACCAGACAAAAGTATAAAGAGTACCATTGCACTACTTTATTGAAGGTCCACTTGAAATTGTAACTACAGTCCCTTGAAGTATACAGATATCAATATTCAGGTTTGCTCGGTAAGAAACTCCCCTCCCTTGCTCTCAGTCTGACGGATCTTATCGTGAGACAGAAGCAGGTGACTGTGGGTCTCCCTGGCAAAGAGATTGTTATAACACGTCCTGTAGGTGCTCAGGAGCTCAGATTGAAGATTGTTAAAGCACACGAAGGAGATGTTTCCACAAGTTCTCTCTCTCAGGTATGTATTGTTGATCTATTTGAATATTATTATTCTTTCTAGTTTATAACCCGTCAGTATGTCTGGTAATGTACAGAAGATTCTACTTTATCTAGTAATGTTAAAGAGATCCTGCTGAATCTAGTAATTTTTAGGAGATCCTTCTGTATCCAGTAATATTCAGGAGATCCTGCCGCAACTAGTAATGTTCAGGAGATCCTGCTGTCTCTAGTAATGTTCAGGAGATCCTATTGTTTCTAGTAATGTTCAGGAGATCCTACTGTTTTTAGTGATTTTCAGGACCCCATCACACCCCATCAGTATGTGCAAGAGATCCTGCTGTATAAATTGATGTTCAGGAGATTGCAGAATATCTAGTAATGTTCAGGAGATCCTGCAGTCTCTATTAATGTTTAGGAGATCCTGCTGTATCTAGTAATGTTCAGGAGATTCTGCTATATTTAGTAATAATCAGGAGATCCTGCTGTAACTAGCAATTTTCAGGAGATCCTTCTGTATCTAATAATGTTCAGAAGATCCTATTGTTTCTAGAATGTTCAGGAGATCCTACTGTATCTAAAATGTTCAGGAGATTGTACTGTATCTAGTAATGTTCAGGAAATCCTATTGTATCTACAAATTTTCAGGGATCCTGCTGTATCTATTAATGTTTAGCCGATTCAGCTGTATTAAGTAATGTTCAGGAGATCCTGTTGTATCTAGTAATGTTCAGGAGATTCTGTTGTATCTAGTAATGTTCAGGAGATCCTGCTGTAACTAGTAATTTTCAGGAGATCCTCCTGTATCTAGTAATGTTCAGGGATCCTGCTGTATATAGTTATTTCCAGGGAACCTGCTGTATCTAGTAATTTTCGGAAGATCCTCCAGTATCTAGTAATGTTCAGGGATCCTCCTGTATACAGTAATGTTCAGGAGATCATACTGTATTTAGTAATGTTCAGGGATCCTGCTGTATGCTGTATATAGTTATTTCCAGGGAACCTGCTGTATATAGTAATGTTCAGGAGATTCTCCAGTATCTAGTAATGTTCAGGGATCCTCCTGCATACAGTAATGTTCAGGAGATTCTACTGTATCTAGTAATGTTCAGGAGATCTTACTGTATCTACTAATGTTCAGGAGATCCTACTGTATCTACAGGGTGGCCAAAATGTACGGATTGTACGGATTGGTTTTTTTTAACCCTAAAATTGTACGGATTGTACGGATTGTACGAATTTGTTTTCAAATTGTACGGATTTTTATCCTGGAAAATACACCGTTTTTTTTTAAATTTTCACTCATTTCAGCAAATTTTTCATGAAAATTAAAAAAAAAATTCTCTTAAAAATGAAGTTAGTTTAACTTATTTTCTGCATTCTAAATAATATTAGATTGATTAATAATGTTTCCTATTGACAATCAAAATTCATTCATAATTTTCGAGATATGTCCAAGAAGTGTACAGTATCCTGTACCCAGTATCCTGTACCCAGTCNATCCAGTATCATGCACCTAGTATCATGTACCCAGTATTTAGTTTGTATATATGTATGAAGCCAATTTTTTACAGATTGATTCTTGCTGAAGAAGTTTAAACCCTCTTACATGAACTGAACACAAAAGACAATGAATGAAAAATTGAATTTTAATGTTTTTTTTTCTAAAATGGGATTTTTTTCGAAAATTGTACTGATTGTACAGATTCTTTAAAAAAATGTACGGATCTTTAAAAAATGTACGGATTGCTTTAAACAAATGTACGGATTGTACGGATTTTAAAAAATTGTACGGATTGTACGGTTTTTTTTTCTCGAAAATTGCACGGATTGTACGGATTTTTTCTGAAAATGTACAGATTTTTGTACGGATTTGTTCAAAAAAGTTTTTGCCACCCTGTATCTAGAATGTTCAGGATATTGT
Organism: Eurytemora carolleeae; assembly: GCF_000591075.1. Lineage (NCBI taxonomy): Eukaryota > Metazoa > Arthropoda > Copepoda > Calanoida > Temoridae > Eurytemora > Eurytemora carolleeae. The sequence goes on along the minus strand of NW_019396253.1, from coordinate 41,588 downwards.
ACTGTATCTAGAATGTTCAGGAGATCCTACTGTATCTAGTAATGTTCAGGGATCCTGCTGTATATATTTATTTCCAGGGAACCTGCTGTATCTAGTAATGTTCAGGGATCCTCCTGTATATAGTAATGTTCAGGAGATCCTCCAGTATCTAGTAATGTTCAGGAAATCCTACTGTATCTAGAATGTTCAGGAGATTCAGCTGTATCTAGTAATATTCATGAGATCCTGCTGTAACTAGTAATTTTCAGGAGATCCTCCTGTATCTAGTAATGTTCAGGAGATTCTGTTGTATCTAGTAATGTTCAGGAGATCCTGCTGTAACTAGCAATTTTCAGGAGATCCTCCTGTATCTAGTAATGTTCAGGAGATTCTGTTGTATCTAGAATGTTCAGGAGATCCTACTGTATCTAGAATGTTCAGGATATTGTACTGTATCTAGTAATGTTCAGGAGATCCTACTGTATCTACTAATGTTCAGGAGATCCTACTGTATCTAGAATGTTCAGGATATTGTACTGTATCTAGTAATGTTCAGGAGATCGTACTGTATCTACTAATGTTCAGGAGATCCTACTGTATCTGGCAATGTTTATCCGCACAGAACCTTATCTTTTCACTGGAATGCTGAGGTTAAGAGTCGGGCTTATTATCCAGGTATGTACACCTTTTTTGTTTTAATTAAATTGTTGTTGTTGAGTTATTTTTTTTGATTTACCACAACAAGGGGGACTACCCTTCCCCACCACCTTATTTATTTAGACTTGACTGTAAAACTGCAATTCTGTAAATTCTTCAATTCCGGGTGTTTGAAAGCGCGAACCCGATGGCGGTCTGGATTCTCCAAGTTTCAGATCTCTTCCCTGGCGTTGTGACATTTGATAGAAAGAAATTTCATAGATAACAAAATCATATGTAGGACATTTCAAAGATAAGACATTTCATAGATAGGACATTTCATAGATAGGACATTTCATAGATCCCCCAGAAGTTCTGTTTATTAATAATAAAGGACATTTCATACAAAAGATATTTCATAGACAAAGAAGATTTTTCATGGACAGAGGGGATTTCTTTTGCAAAAGAAATTTTTCTCATTTTTTTTTACAATGATTTTTTTTCTAAATTTTTTAAAAATTAAAATCATTTTTTTAAATTTCATTTTTTTATTTTTACGGAAAACTAAAAACTTTTAGATAGACAGAAAGTTTATACAGATGAAATAAGTTCTTAAAGAAACAAATAAAGCACTCTTCATATGTAATGATTTAAAAACTTTAAAATTTAAATTTAAAGAAGTTAAAAAAAAATTCGTAGATAAAAAACCTCCTCTGTCTATGAAAAATCTTCTCTATGAAATGTCCTACAAATGAAATGTCCTATCTATGAAATGTCCTATCTATGAAATGTTCTACCTATGAAATGTCCTATCTATGAAATGTCCCATTTATGAAATGTCATAACGCCATCTTACTTGATATTCCTGACTTAATTCTACTGGCTCACGAATAGAGTCAAATATGTAAAAAAAAATACCGCCTACCATAGAAAAATTAACAATCACAATTATAGTAGTAATGTTACAGGTTATGAACAGTGAACTGGGTCGAACTCTTTCAATATCTCCAGAAGAAGCTGAGGATAAACTATTGAATCTCTCACCTTACGAAACTAAGGTACTGATTATGTTATGTATTTTTGTTACTCTGCGCTGGATCGGGTTTCTTTCACCTTTACTTGACTAATTTGGTTAAACCTGATTGACCTGGTTGCCTAGTTTTGGCCTGTTTTTACCTGTATGACCAGTTCTGAATTAATTAAGCGTAAAGTTTAAGTTTAGTTTTACCTTAATAGACCGGATGGGTTTGACCTAGATTGTTCGGATTCGTTAGGCGTTTTGACCAGGCTGGTTTGACCGGCTTGGAAAGATTTTCCATGACTAGGTTTGACGGAACTGGTTGGACTTGACTAATATTGCGTGGTTTGACCTGGGCTTTATTTGTTTTGCCTTGGACCAAGCTAGAACTTGGTATTACATGATTTGACCGGATTTTGCCTAAAATGTTTGGCAGGACTGAATAAAGCTCACTAACTAGCTTTGGGCTGGGATTACCTTGGATTGGTCCAGGTTTGACTGTTACTGGCCTGGTTTAATCTCACTTGACCGAACTTTTTCGACCGGACCACGATGGACTAGGGTCAATTTAAATTCGAACTGGACTGATCCCTTGTGACGGCCTCAATGACGTGCGGGAAGTACCGGCTCAATTGTAACCAATGCCGGCTGAGTATCAACTTTGATGGCGCGGCCAGACTTTTTACAGTTCCCGGCCAATCGTAGGCTTACCTCACTAGCTTAGTTTAGTGTGGGACCAGATCACCTCAAGCTGACCCAATGACACAAAAATATTGACCTTGGTTGAACTGGTTTAACCTGGTTTATGTAATCATGCAGATAACGAGATTTATACATTTTAATTGAAAATTTAAAATATTTAGAATCTGTTGCATCACATTATGTCTGGACAGGAGTATGGTATTAGAGAGTTCGGGAGTAGATGTTCTATTTATGCACTCAGCACAAGTATATCTAGAAACCATCAGCATACACAGAGGTATATATTATTATTATTATTATTATTATTATTATTATTATTATAGGTAGCTCTCCCAGATTACAGGTTAACTCACTAGTGTAGCTCTCCCAGATTACTGGTTTACTCACTAGCGAGGCTCTCCCAGATTGTAGGTTTACTCACTAGTGTAGCAGGTAGCTCTCCCAGATTACAGGTTTACTCACTAGTGTAGTTCTCTTAGATTACAGGTTTACTCACTAGTTTTTCTCTCCCAGATTATAGGTTTACTCAGGAGTTTATCTCTCCCAGATTACAGGTTTGTTCACTAGTGTAGCTCTCCCAGTTTACAGGTTTACTCACTAGTTTATCTCTCCCAGATTATAGGTTTACTCAGGAGTTTATCTCTCCCAGATTACAGGTTTACTCACTAGTTTATCTCTCCCAGATTACAGTTTTACTCACTAGTTTACCTCTCCAAGATTACAGGTTTACTCACTAGTTTACCTCTCCAAGATTACAGGTTTACTCACTAGTTTATCTCTCCAAGATTACAGGTTTACTCACTAGTTTATCTCTCCCAGATTACAGGTTTACTCACTAGTTTACCTCTCCAAGATTACAGGTTTACTCACTAGTATAGCAGGTAGCTCTCCCAGATTACAGGTTTACTCACAAGTATAGCAAGTAGCGCTTCCAGATTACAGGTTTACTGACTAGTGTACTAGTTATCTCTCCCAGATTACCGGTTTACTCACTAGTTTACCTTTCCAAGATAACAGGTTTACTCACTAGTGTAGTTACTAGCTGTCATTGAATATATGTATATTATATATATATATAAATTAAAAAAATAAAAGTTCAAAAATATCATTTCAGATTAATTTTTACACGTTACTGTGTGCTGACAAGATTCAACCTCAATATCAAACAATGATTTTAGAAATACCAGAAACAATTGTAATTTTAGGCAACTGATAGTTGAGGCAATCCTTGTATTAATTCTAATAGTTGATCACAACGTGGTTTCATATCTGGGAGGCATAATTAATGTAAGTATTAATTCATCAGCAATTTGTTTTCTCTTTTTTTAAATCAGAAATATTTTGATCAATTTGAAAATATAGCTGAATAAATATATTCTGGGTTGAGAATATATTTGAACTAGCCTTAGAGGGCGCTTCGCGCCCATCTTCTAGATTAGTTGTGAACATGTTCTCTTTGTGTACATCGTAAAACAAAACAAAAATAATTCGCGGATTTTTACAAAAAATTTCGCGGATTTTCAAAATTTTTAAAAATTTAATGACGATCGAATTTTGATGGAGACAAATATTTGAAATTTTGATCATTCATAAACCTTCCCTGGGGTCCCTAGATGTCCACAAAAAATTTGGGCCCGATCGGTTCAGCCGTTTTGACGTTTATTGGATACAAACAGACAGACAAACAGACAGACAAGCCAAATTTATATATAGATGAAGATATTTCTAGGTTGAAAATATAGTTGAATAAATATATTCTGGGTTGAGAATATAGTTGAATGAAAATTAATATTTCTAGGTTGACAAAAAAGCAGATTATATATATTCTAGGTTAAGTATTCAGTTGATTAGATATTTTCTATGTTAAGAACATAGTGGACTTGACTTGAGGCTCCAGGGCGCAAAATTTTCAGGGATTTCTTGTGTAATCGCGATCTAATGCAATTTCAAGTTCATTTAACGGTGTAAAGCATGTGTAAACGTGAAAAAGTCGTTTCTTTCAACAAAAAGCGCGCGCACGCACATTTGCTCCGATCTTTTTGAAATTGCATTTTGCAGTTACAATACATATTTATTTTTATTTGTCTTATCTCTTCTTTCTCTTGTGAATCTCTGTCTACTTGGAAGTTTAGACTTAACCAAGAGATCCTTCAAATTCTCCACTCTCTGGTAACATACGATAGGAGGAGAGGGGCAGATTTTCTTTATTACTGGATCTTCTATTAGAATCTTCCAGGATGAACTTAGGGTTTCAGAGAACCTAGGCAGTCTAGGGTCATATTTGACATTAAACCTGGTTCTACCCTGCTAATCACAACCTTCTTCAGTGCTTGCTCTCTTTTAATCCTCCCCACCTTCATGAAGGAAGATTTAATGGATCTTCTCTCTCAACCAGATCATCTTCCAGTTCTTCTAGTTTTTTCTTTAATTTCTCTTCCCTCCAGAAGATTCTGAGTGCTCTGTACCCCAGTGAGAACGGTATATTCTTAGTTATATGGTTAGGATGACAGCTGGAAGGAAGAAGATAGTTATTCTTCTTGTTTTCCTTCTTGTATAGATCTGTACGTATATAACCCCAGGGTCATCAATAAATATCTTCATATCTAAATAATTCACATACATGGTTCCATAACTAAATTCAGCTGGAAAAATAGGATACAGAGCTACAGCATCCATGGATACATGAATAGCATGAGGAGGTAGAGGCCCCAAATCATTTCTCTTACCTATTTCTCTCAACAGATCTGGTGTATCTTCAATATAGCTCGGGAGTTTCTTTACCTCTGCCTACGGATGATGATCGACAAATGCTGACAAAAACTCTGTATTAGAGCCAGACCCAGATACAACCTCTCTCATAGGAGGTAAATTTGAACTGGGTTCAACAGGTTTATAATCTTTTACAAGACCATAAAGTTTACCTGGAGAATATAGTGGAATATACCTCTAGGTTTAGAATATAGTGGAATATATTTCTAGGTTCAGAATATAGCTGAATATATTTCTAGGTTTAGAATAAAGTGGAATATATTTCTAGGTTGAGAATATAGCTGAATATCACTGTAGAAGTAAATGTTTCCATTTAGTGTTAAGCGCCAATACAAGGATTTATCTCTAATTGGATAATGAGATAGATAGAAAGATAGATGTTACCACCATACTATTTCTATTGGTTCAGAATAGACATCAAACACATGACTGAACCCTGATTGGATCAGGCGTTAGTAGACTCGGCATTCAAGAGTGATGTATTTCTATGTTGAGAATATAGTTGAATATATTTCTAGGTTGAGAATATAGCTGAATATATTTATAGGTTGAGAATATAGCTGAATATATTTCTAGGTTGAGAATATAGTTGAATATATTTCTAGGTTGAGAATATAGCTGAATATATTTCTAGGTTGAGAATATTGTTAACCAAGCGAATGAAATATTCCTAGAAGATCAGAGAAATATTAATGGTGATTCATTCTGCTGTGCACAGAAGGTAAATAATATCAACCTTAGGGGAGAATTAATTAGATAATGAGAAGATATGAATTTTGCATAGTAATAAAAATCGATTAGATTCGAATTTATCTAATATACAGTCGTCTTTGATCTTTGAAATAATACGCGTCAATTTTTCTAAAATCTCATTTTTAGTTTTAATTCTAGAGTTGATAATAACAAAATAATCTTAGTTCTGGCATTTCCAAATTATGGTCTGCCTTTTTTTGTGCCTTTAATATTACCGGAGATATGAAGAATTATTTTCAGATTTAATCTCCGGTAATATTGACAAAATAGGCAGACCAAATTTTGGAAAGGTGAGGACCAGTAGATTTTTGTGATCACTGTTACAAGAATCATACATCTAAAAGAAGGTTGACTAGCGAATTTCGCAAATACTGTCAATGATCTGAGATGACCGTCAAGTCGTTTTTCTACCGTCAAGTTTCCTAGGACACCCTGTATTTTGTTTATTCTATAAATGTTGCGGATCTGGAGGTATTGTTGTCTATTCTTTTTTTCGTTGCTCTCAAAAATAATTATTGCTGATCCAAAATTTAGGCTTTTAAAGAAACCTCCGACTAAACACTCTACTTATAAAAAAATATGAAAATCTGTCATAATTTATTTTAATAATTTTTGAACAAATGAAAAAAAGTCAAAAAAAAAAAATTTAATCTGAAACATCTTTTTTCGACTTACACTCAAAGAAGTAATAAACAAATTATGAAGCCAGAAAGAAAGATAAAGCGATAACTTTAAATAACTGAAATATAGACCTTTCAATTTTCAAATAAAGCATTGTTTGTAAAATTTTATATAAAATTTCCCCTCAGTACCCAATACCACTGCCAAGTTTCTTTTGGGACATCCTGTACATTTATACTAAATAGACTAATAAATATATTTATATATATATATTTATTGATTTATAGGCTGGTAAATGCGGTGGATCTGGAGGTATATGTTGTCTATTCTATGACTCTGCTCCCAGTGGAACGTATGGAACTATTTCCTATCTGGTTAGATCAGCTTGCAGGTAAACAAACATCAAACTTATTTCAATTACTAAACTTTTGTAATTTTTTAAGATGGTTTTTAGTGCATTGCTTTCTTCAGCCTAAATCAATATATGTTTATATTAAATAAAGAAGCCGTGATAAAGAAATTATTGATGTTCCTGGCGTCGCTAGATAAAGAAGAATTGTGTCCATGAGAATTTAAGTGCGATTAATTAAGAATGAAAAATTTGACATCAAAATGCAATTTATTTATTTCTTTTCGAAACTTTTTAGTTTTTACCGAAAAAAATCATTTATTTTTCCTAACTCGGCGAAAAAAAACTGTTTAAAAATATCCCCTCCCTGGAAACATACATAACATCAGGGAAAACAAAGTATATTCCAAGGAGGGGGGAGGGGGGTAATACCGTAATTAAAGCTACTTTTTTATAAATAATATTTATCGAATTCAGATCTGTAAAATATTTTGAGAATAATAATGCCTGGTTTTATAATTAGGATTCATATTGAGTATCGCATAAATTGGTCTTCTGTTATTTGGCATGGTTACGTTCAGTGGGACGTATCTCTAAAGTTAACCTAATTTCGGAGAATGCCTAATTTGTTCCGGTTATGGATTGACTGATACAGAAAACAATAATGAGCAATTAATGAATTTGTTCAGGGTATTGGAAACTATTCCTAACGATGGAGAGATCGACTGCAACGTTATGTGAACTATTTTCTCATTCAGCAAGAGATCGACTGCAACGTTATGTGAACTATTTTCTCATTCAGCAAGTGTTCTGAAGAAACAATATTACAGTGTACTGCACTCTTTATGTACAATGTAGTGGAAGATACAGAATAGTGTACACAAATACACTCTTAATGTGCACTGTAGTTCCCATTTGAAGGATTATAAAATACTTAATTATTTACATAAAATTATATATTAAACATTTACAGTTAATAAAAATTAGTATAAAAGTATACAGTTAGTAAAAATTAGTATAGGGGTAGGAATTTGTCTAAAAACTTAATTTTGTGGAATTGCTAATTATGTAAGTTTATCGTGAACTAATCATGTTAAAAGAACTGAGCTGAAAACTTTAGAATGGTGCATAGAATAGGAAACGAAGAGGTAAAGCTTACTCTGAGTTTGTGACATAGATTTCAATTCCTTTAAATTCTTTTTTTCCTCTTCATTGTTAAATAATGAGTAGAAACTCACAGGACCCATGGGTGACAACTAATACGAAGAAATTTTAGAGATTCTCTAAAAAGGAGAATAATATCCTTAAACTAAAAGATCCAAAAATGGAGCTATGTACAATTTGAAGGTTACGCTACATTGTTAGCTCTTTCTCCTCTGTTTGAAACTTGCAAATTTATTACATCTGATACAATCTCATGAAAATGTGCAACATCAGTGCATTTCTTACAATCATACTTAACATAGTAACTTTATTTTATTGTTAAATTATTGTATATTCTGAAAAACGGGTTCCGCAAACCATGTTTCTTCTAACCTTATAAATCTCATACATGATTGAAAAAATATTAAAAACCTTTAACATGAAATAAATATATTGTAACATTCTTTTCTGAATACAAAGGAAAAAGAGTAACTTAACCTGTCTTAAGCGAATAAATCCTTCAATACCAATTTTTTACGAAGAGGAATATCAAATGAGAATATACGATTTGAAATTCCTCCGTATTTTTTTTTACTGGTAATACTTTGTGACCTCGTAGCCCCTCTAGTTTTGATTTTACTGGTATGACTTTGTGACCTCGTAGCTCCTCAAGTTTTGATTTTACTGGTACGACTTTGTGACCTCGTAGCTCCTCTAGTTTTGATTTTACTGGTACGACTTTGTGACCTCGTAGCTCCTAGTTTTCATTTTATGACTTTGTGACCTCGTAGCTCCTCAAGTTTTGATTTTACTGGTACGACTTTGTGACCTCGTAGCTCCTCTAGTTTTGATTTTACTGGTACGACTTTGTGACCTCGTAGCTCCTCTAGTTTTGATTTTACTGGTACGACTTTGTGACCTCGTAGCTCCTCTAGTTGTGATTTTACTGGTACGACTTTGTGACCCCGTAGCTCCTAGTTTTGATTTTACTGGTACGACTTTGTGACCTCGTAGCTCCTGGTTTTGATTTTACTAGTATATGACTTCGTAGCTCCTCCGGCTTTGATTTTACTGGTACTACTTTGTGACCTCGTAGCTCCCCCAGTTTTGATTTTACTGGTACGGCTTTGTGACCTCGTAGCTCCCCCAGTTTTGATTTCACTGGTACGGCTTTGTGACCTCGTAGCTCCTTCAGTTTTCATTTTACTGGTATGACTTTGTGACCTCGCAGCTCCTTCAGTTTTGATTTTACTGGTACTACTTTGTGACCTCGTAGCTCTCCTAGTTTTGATTTTACTGGTACGACTGTGTGACCTCGTAGCTCCTAGTTTTGATTTTACTGGTACGACTTTGTGACCTCGTAGCTACTCCAGTTTTTATTTTACTGGTACGACTCTGTGACCTCGCAGTTCCTCCAGTTTTGATTTTGCTGGTATGACTTTGTGACCTCGTAGCTCCTAGTTTTAATTTAACTGGCACGACTTTGTGACCTCGCAGCTCCTAGTTTTAATTTTACTGGTATCCTGCATACTACTTTATCTTAAATCGTCAATTGTGTTCAAATTGTCTGTCAATTCGAGTTGTTTACTGTTCAGGTTCAGGTGCTTTTTATAAAAAAATTGCAAATTAAAATCAATTTAGGATAGCGTTGCTCAAATTTTTATTACGGAAGATGCCGTTCTGTTTTTTAGGAAATTGATACATATCAAACAGACAAAAATGAAATGTCGAAAATATGTTGAGAAAACAAATTTTGACTTTTGACAAATATTAACATGCGACATGTTATAATATTCATTTTTCAAGAGCTTTACAAATAAATAGATCTGTAGCTTAAATGTTAAAAAATGATTCGACTAGTTTTAACAAATCAAATTCAAATTTTTCAGAGAAAACTATCAAAGTCAATCTTGAATCATATGGTCTCAATTTTTTTTCAAAAAAGTTTTTAAAAGTCAAAAAGTCGCAGAAACACAGACTTGAGACACATGGTCTGGATTTTTTTCAATGTGTTTTAAGTCTGCGCCTCTGTGCGGCGCAAATATAAATCAAAATGAAAAGAAAAATTGTCAAGAATAGTCGCAAAGTAGAACACTGGAATTATATGATTTGTATTTTTTATCATTGTTCAGCAGTCGCAGAAACACAGGATTGGAAAATGACATATATTACACTTTTGTTACACCTTTGTCGTTATTTATGCGACCGCCTAAGTACTTTAATTGCATCTATAAACGGAATTGAAATCGCGTGATTGTGTAATCGTATTCTACAAAACGTATCTTACTTGATCTGATTAAATAGGTTGCATTATGAAATGCACAGTCTACGTGCACTTCACAAGTTATACTTTATTACTGAATTGTTTCAACAACACATGAAGGAATTAAGTCTTCGTCACAAACTCAATTCCAATATCTTTGCAACCTTATGGTGTAATCCTGTATTATTTCAAACTGAGATTATTTAATCTAATAAAATTGATAGTTTGAAATATCTAAGATATACCACACTGGGTTGCAAAGATAAAGGAAACACAAAATCAGAGTTTGTGGCAAAAGCTCATTTACTTTAAATCTAATAATTATTTCTACAAAATAAAGAAATGAATTTATTGATTAATTTTTATCTGAATCTTATCGACAGCTGACTTCATTTATTCAGAACTTAATGATCATCATGTTCAAGCAAAAACTTATTTAGATAGAGTATCAAATTATATTGTCCAGAACTTAATGATAATCATAAAAAGACTATTCCAAAAACATAACCTCCCATATTTCCCATTTGTTTATTTCTTTTTATCTTTGCATTTATTAGATTTACTTGGCTTTCAGGGCGCTTCGCGTCCATCTTCGTTTTAACTTTTTATTAACCATGTTCTTATAATTCATTTTTTATAATTTTTGTAAAATAAAATGGTACGAGGCATTAGTAAATAATTTAAAATAATTATCTATCATCTATTTTCTCCTTTCTCCATCTGCACGTCTGCAGTTTCTCATTTTCTTGCCTCCCTTTGCCCGTCCATTTAAGGTACTGCTTTTGAAATAATGTTTACGAGTCGCAGTCTTTCCGCCATTATAAGACAGTGCAGGATCCCCCTCTCCGTTATTTTTGTTTTGCTTGATTATAATTGCAGCCTCAGCACTGAACATTCTGTCTATACATGCATTGGCTAGGTCATCACTTCTAGCACTTCAAGTTAGTTTCTATTTGCAGCGAGGGTCGAGTAATAGCTTCCCTGCACCGCTCTTTTTTACTTTTCTGTACAAGGAGGGTTGCTACCAATCATAGATAAAGATAGATTGCGCATAAGACGACATTTTTCATCTTGAAAGATAGAAATGTACAGAGACGTTTTGAAGATATTCCTATTATATAGATTAACTAGGTCGGTTGTGAACATTGGCTGTTCTTATGTTATTGAGTACTTGTGGTGTACATGAGTTCTGTAGAGAGAAATTTATGTTAGTTTAGTCCTTCTCATGTCCTTTTTTAGTACTCGTCAATATGATATATTGCTTAGTGAAATATTGTTGTTCAAATAGTTCCATTCCCGGAGTTATTTTACACTCTAATATGAAATCCAGTAAAACACCAAACCACCCCGCTTATTATTGAAGTACACTTTGACCCCTAGAAGTATGAGTTCGCGGACTGTACAATTCTTGGTGATTTTGCGTACATAAGCTATCTATGTTTATTTATTTATCTATGGTTGCTACTCAACAAAGGATAATCAAGTGACCCACTCAGAGGTAATTTTGTTGTAGGATCCAACAGAGAAATGTCCTCGAGTCTCATTTTGCTGCAATTGTGAGAAGGTTAGATGGTAGGTAGAGGAGAGTTGGAGATGAGGATAAGGGTTTGTAGGAGTGGCATATTAGGAATGTTTCGTTAAAATCACTCCATTTGTCCAAATGTTATACTGTTTACCAGTCCAGCGGAATTCCTGAGGAAGTATCACATTTAGTGTGCACCGCTGTATTCAGAATGCGGAGTTGTCCCCTTTTATCAGCTCTGCTCAGGGAGCAGGGAAAGGGTCCTTCCAGAAAGAGCTCCGATCGCTAATTGGAGTGGTTGTGAAACCGGATTAGTATTAAATAAATAAATAAATAACGATTTATTGTGATAAAATCAAATAGTGATTATCATTCACTATTAATTATGAAACAAAAAGATTATCGGTTCAGCAGTCTCTGGATATGAGGAATACCAGATTTTTTATATTTTTCTGTCCTGGCATGATTAACATGATACTGCTCCTGGTGGCGTAGTTGATGTTCATGTGGGTGAACTGCAGCAGGGAAGAGATGACGATGTTTAGAAGATTTAATACATTTCTTTGCAAAAGAGAGGCATAGCTTGTCCCTTCTTGACTCCAGGGTCTCCAGTTCACAGGACTCCAATGCACTTATAAATACCCAACATATTTAGTATTAGACAAAGTAGCTCTTTGTTATTCTTATTGTTATTTCTTGACTTAGTACCCCGGCCGTGGGTACTGTGGTTAAAAAGGAGGCTAGCTAATTGAGAATGGGGTTCAGGGCCGCTTGGCCTTCCCTCCCTCCATATGTGCAGACACCTTTCTCAGCGTCCACTGCAAAAAGTGCAGAGAGCTTTCTAGCAGAGCTCTGTATTTAATTTTTAATTTTGGCTCTTTTATCGATTTTTTTCCATGGATTTTGAAAAATCGAAATTTTCTAACCATTCATACCTTCCTTTGGATCAATTTGGGCACAGGTTATGAACAATAAATGAACATCGTAAAACATATTATATTTACATTGTTTTAACCCTGTTCATCCTGAACCCCTCCGATCCGCGGCCCTATCATAGCACGGTTAAATATCTTACCTTCTCAACTTGTTCAAGGTATAGTTTTCCTATTTGAAAAAGTATAATTCTCGAAGATTGGACATGGTTGTAGCTCGCGCATAAACTTACACATATTTTCGCGCTTTATTAATTTCCTAGAATTAATATGGTTTTGTATTATGTGATTTCGCGAAACTGGACTTTTTTTTGGTTTACGTAATTAACACAAATTTTTGCGTGAAGCTCTTCCGTAATTGAAAGAAAGTGTTACGCGTAATTATGGTGTGTCATTTTTAATATTCATATTGCTTTCTGAATTTTTGAAAATCACACTTTAAAGGGGCCCTAAATATATCATTTAAAAAAAATATTTTTTTCCGGAAGAGTCAAATGTGGTGGCCCGGAAGGGGAAATAGTGGTGGCTCATGGCTGCCGGAAGATAAAATATCTAATATGTGGCAGATTTGGCGAAACAGTGGTGGCTTATGCCCGCCTGCCTTCCCCCGATCAGTGCATGGTTGTGTCCCTAATTGAAAAAAATGTGGTATTACGAGTTTGTTGAAATAAACCATGGTTTGTTGAAACAGTCCCGATAAATTACAGGGTGTCCTTCGAAACAGTTGAGATACTACGTAGTACGTACGACTCTTGAACTATTAATCACAAAATTTGGAAATCCGGCATTTTAAAATTTTGTTATTATTTCAAGAACTTCCTTGTAAAAAAATGTTAACGAATGAATACCGCACATTATTTTAAAGACGATCTTCTAGCTGTCTCTCAATTGTAATATGTTCTGAGGGGTATACTCGGTATAACTGTACTTGCAGTATTTGTTTTGTTTATCTCTGTATTGTTTGTGAAAGCAGAAAGGTGTGAAAAGGTTAATTGATTCTAAAGTATCTTTTTATCAGTTTGTTTAGACCTGAGTAATTTATTTTGCATTACAATACAGCAGAGTATATGTACAATACATAGAGAATAGAATATATAGAGAGGAATTCACTGGAAAAAAGTGTAAAACGGCCATTTTGTTGTACTGTTTCCATACTGCAGGTGTACTTCACATATTTATGCTATATAACCTGTTGGGCCCTGGAATATCATTTTATAGAAAATCTAAAATTATTTTTAAAAGAAAACCAAATTATGAAATAGGCTGGTTTCATAATTGACCAATGATCATTTCACATAGACTCTATGCCTTCCACTTTACAAACGATGATTTTCCGTTATAACTATAAATCAAATGATTTTTTTATTCACCTAATTCATTATAAAGTTTATTTAACAGTTTAAAAAATTCGAAATTGAAATGAATAGTCTAGGGAACATACTGTATTAATGTACTCTACTGAATATAATTTGTAAACATTTACATGATTTGTACACGTTGAACTCCCTTTCAGGTTTAAAGGGACTGAACAAATTCATACCGAGAGATTCTTTTAATTCCTCTCTATATATTCTATTCTCTATGGTACAATACAGTACAATGACAGTACAGTGCAGTACAGTTCAATACAGTACAGTACAGTATATACTGTATAACCTATAAAAAGAGATAAAAACTAAACACAAAATACTTATTTAACATAAAATTCCTAAAATGTCACTATCACTGTTGGTAACCCTGTATTATATAATTCATAGCAGTTACACATTATACAGGGTGTCCCAAAAAACATGGGAATTCAGTGACGAATTCGATATCGTCTTTGTTATGAATTAGCATTGTAATACCTAATTTCAAAAGCCATTATTATTATGTCTGCTAGAGTTTATTTAATGAAAAGGGTAAAAGACTGCAAAGATGTGTCTATAATGTCTCCCAAGATGAACAGTGAATTCGGACAAGTTTACTCTGTTTGTATACTGTAATTTTCTTGTTTTACTAAGTACAACCGGTTGCAGTCAAAACATAAACAAACAAAATGTAAACATAGCAGACGAAACTCTTACAGATTACAGCATTCTCAGTAGGTATCACTATACTTAATCAAAGAATTATCTGAAAAGACGATATCGAATTCGTCACTGAATTCCCATGTTTTTTGGGACACCCTGTACTATCCGAAGACCGTAGTGCCACAGAATTTCTTCTGGAGGGTTTAGTTAGGCTTAGGATTTACAACCCTGGTCGATCAAGAACTTCAGCTCCTTGATACCTCTGCAAACCTACATCCTTCGTACCAGAGACAAAAACCCTAATCAGCTATCACGATTAAACCACTGTTTCCAGGATAATTCACATTATAAAATTTTAATTCTCAGTTAAAATACAACTAAAATGGCCATCCTAGAGTTTGTTGAGAAGCAAATAATGATTTAAAAGTAATTTTCAATCATAACAAAATTATAAAACACCCTTTAGTTCGTGAAAACATTCATAAAATAAATTTTAAAAAACTTCAATTAAAACAAACAAAATGGGATTTTTATTAAAAACCTACTTTGAGAATGAGATTGAAGGAAGACGATTTTTCTTCTGATTCCTTCTGGTTATTAATGTATTTCATTGAATTCTCGTTAAAAATGTGTTCATATCAGAGTAAATAATAATGAGATTTCTGCAAAAACAACTGATTTTATAAAATCTGACAATCTGTCAAATGTCTTAATTTAATTGGATGAGTTTTCATTTTCTTACAGACAAATATGTTTTTATACAAATATTATTTTGTTAAATATCAAACCCTCAATATGAGAACATATTTTTAATATGTTTTTATACAAATATTATTTTGTTAAATATCAAACCCTCAATATGAGAACATATTTTTAATAATATTATTTTGTTAAATATCAAACCCTGAATGTGAGAACATATTTTTAATTTATCGTAATTGTAAACTTTGTATCTTTGTAATACTATTTGTAAGTTTTAAAAACTAGTTTGTTTGTTTTATTCTAATAATTATATAAAACTAATCTTCTTACAACAAATAGCTCTCAGGAGAACAGAGAGAAATTGTTTTCCTGAAACTAAAACACTAACATGGTCGATCAGTGTCAAAATAATGAATGTTTAATTTTTAAGTTTAAGAAGACATTCATTAGAAATTTATCTCTGTAAGTTTGTTGACCAAAAACTCGATTGATTGAACCCGAGCTGATCTAGCTGATCTAGCCCTGGTTAGTTCATGGGATATTCTTTGTAATTTTGAGCATCCATAAACCTTCCCTGGGGTCATGTGAGGTCCCACACAAAATTTGTGCCCGATCGGTTCCGCCGTTTTGACGTTTATTGGATACAAACAGACAGCAAACAAACAAGCAAAGTATACATCTAGATAGATGGGTAAGTCGAAATTAAGATGCTGAAAAACTTTTTACTTTAGATCGTATACAACCCACACCTATAGTAATGAAAAGTTACACCCAACTGACCCTGTACAGTGAGAACCAGAAAACTATAAATTAAACTTCGCTTTTACTTCTGAAGGATTTAAGTTAGAATTGTTTAACGGGAGTTTAATATGTCTCAAATTAATCTAAAAGAAGCTTTCCGCAACACTGCATACTCAGTTCAACTACTTTATATAGCCGGTTTTTCACTTTAACAAATATAAAGGATTTGATTCGGTATCCTGTAATAAATTGTAACAAATCTAAAGTATTTTGTAACAAATCTGAGGTGGATTTGAATTGGTATCCTGTAACAAATTTAAAGGAATTAAATTGGTATCCTGTAACAAATCTAAAGGATTTGGATTCGTATCCTGTAACAAATCTAAAGGATTTGGATTCGTATCCTGTAACAAATCTAAAGGATTTTAATTAGTATCCTGTAACAAATCTAAAGGATTTGAAATGGTATCCCGTAACAAATCTAAAGGATTTTAATTGGTATCCTGTAATAAATCTGAAGAATTTGAATTGATATTCTGTAACAAACCTAAAGGATTTGAATTGGTATCCTGTAACAAACCTAAAGGATTTGAATTGGTATTCTGAAACAAATCTAAAGGATTTGAATTGGTATCCTATATCAAATCTAAAGGATTTAAGAATTGGTATCCTGAAACAAATCTAAAGAATTTGAATTGGTATCTTTTAATAAATCTAAAGGATTTGAATTCGTATCATGTAACAAATCTAAAGGATTTTAATTGGTATCCTGTAACAAATCTAAAGGATTTGAATTGGTATCCTGTAACAAACCTAAATGATTTGAATTGGTATCTTGTAACAAATTTAGAAATTTTAATTGATATCCTGTAATAAATCTGAAGAATTTTAATTGGTATCCTGTTACAAATCTAAAGGATCGAATTGGTATCCTTATCAAATCTAAAGGAATTAAATTGGTATCCTGTAATAAATCTAAAGGATTTAAAAATTAGTATCCTGTGACAAATCTAAAGAATTTGAATTGATATCTTTTAACAAATCTAAAGGATTTGAATTCGTATTATGCAACAAATTTAAAGGAATTAAATTGGTATCCTGTAACAAATCTAAGGTGGATTTGAACTGGTATCCTATAACCAATTTAAAGGATTTGAATTAGTATCCTGTAACAAATTTAAAGGAATTAAATTGGTATCCTGTAACAAATCTAAAGGATTTGAATTGGTATATTTTAACAAATCTCTAAAGGATTTGAATTCGTATCATGTAACAAATCTAAAGGATTTGAATTGATATCTTGTAAAAAATCTAAAGAATTTGAATTAGTATCCTGTAAAAAATCTAAAAGATTTTAATTGGTATCCTGTAATAAATCTTAAGAATTTGAATTGGTATCCTGTAGCAAATCTAAAGGATTTGAATTGGTATCCCGTAACAAATCTAAAGGGGTTGAATTGGATTCCCGTAACAAATCTAAAGGGGTTGAATTGGTATCCTGAAACAACTCTAAAGGAATTGAACTCGTATCCTATAACAAATCTAAAGGATTTGAATTCGTATCCTATAGCAAATCTAAAGAATTTGAATTGGTATCCTGTAACAAATCTGAAGGATTTGAATTCGTATCGTAAATTTAAATATGTAAAAGGTTAAATTGAAACAATAATTTGCATTATTATCCTATATAAAAAATCGTCCGTGAATAAATAATTTGTTACCATAATAAAACTTCATGATGGGTTTTGTTACTGCGCGGAGAATGATATTGCAGGGCCCGGTGTGGGTTGAGAGGCGGGGACGGATAGAAGAATAAGGAGTAGAATACCCTACTCTACAGAGGCTAGTTTCAAGTCATTTCTCAGGGTGTCTAGAATCACTGGGATAAAGGTGGCTGAGAGAAATTGACACTTTTTTCACTTATGGTACAGAAACATCGCAGAGCTTTAAATACAGTTAATATTTATAGATATTGAGATTCTTTCGCAGTTTTCCCGCTATCATACTTTTATATATGTGAGTTTAAAAGGAAATTGATAATATTAAAATCAAAAAAAATAAGAACAATCCACGTGAATCAACTCTATGGAAGAACTTGGATAAGTTCAAAATTAATTGATTTATTATGGACTGACAGTCCGTGATTATCAACGGATTATTCAGAAAGAGAAATCTAGAATTTGTTTCGCATCATCAAAATAGATAAATCTTAACTTTTAATTATAATTGTATTATGCTAGTGTGATTTTTTCTTCTAATTTAAAGTTTTCTTTAAAAACTCCGTTCAGAAAAGAGTCACGTTTTTTGGAACCAACCTTTTAAGGGTTAGAAGGAACAGATTTGGATAAAAGATAAGAGTTTGCATGTATAACCATAATCAGAGTTAAATACAGGGGCGAGGAAGGAATTTGTCCAGGGGGGTGTTCAAGATTATTTTTTTTTTGGGGGGGGGGGTGGTAGCCACCGTTGAAGGCTGCATCTCCCTGGAAATTATAGTTTTCACTTCTTAAGGAGGAGGGGGGGGGGGGTCTATACCCCCACCTATATAATACAAAGACCAGATTTAAATCTAAACAATGACTGAGAGGGTGCTTGTTTTCAAATATTTTCCTTTCTTGGTTAAACATGAAGATTATAATTTGATAGTATTCTTACTAAAAAGGGTTGCCCACCTTTAAAATACAAAAACCAGTTTCAAATCTAGACAATGACTGAGAGGGTGCTTGTTTTCAAATATTTTCCTTTCTTGGTTAAACATGAAGATTATAATTTGATAGTATTCTTACTAAAAAGGATTGCCCCCTTCATGTACATTTGGGTAAAATCTGTATATAAGTTTTTTATTATGGAATATGGACATCCATATTTTTACCAAACTAAAACTCATTCGTGGCCATGCAATTACCAAATATTTTTAACTTTAACTCAATATTGTTTAATCTTTAGACTTAAAAGATTTGAACTCCTCGTTCTGAGGAAGGTTGTTTCTAAAAATATCGGGTGCCTCTAAAATATTCCCCATTAAAAAAATGGAAAAATTAGTCGAGATAGTTAAAAAATAATAAAAATACAATTATTTCTGATGTATATCATCAGGAAAATTAGTTTAAAATGATTTTTTCTCGGACCTTTTCTCGGACATCCTGTCGATTTATGAAAGGATGAGCGGATCCGCGCAGGTTCAGGTTTTAATTGCGGTCAGTCTAGCTCAGGGCGTCTTGTACTATAGCTCTGCAGGTGTTCAGTCATAAATGAAACCTTGAGTAGGGACCGTGATACACAATCAGTCCCAGCTTTCAAAATATATAATTATCAATGTTTCAGATTTCATCAGTGAAAAAATATCGTAAGACGATATTAAAAATGAAATATAAAAGTAATCTCCGTGAAATTCGACTCAGTGACAGAGTTTGAAATCTAGATTATTTGGTAAAATACTGAAATCATTTCAAGATTTGAGAACAATCGTATTTTAACAAATACCTTGGATTTTATAAGAAAAAAGTTCAAAATAAGATGAAGAGAGAAAAAAGAAGTAAATTTATGAAGATCGGACTCGATCTTTTCCTTTATACAATTAGTAAGTTTGCCCTCTACAATCATTTACATTTCAGATTCAAATAATCTTCTTATCTCAGTAATATAACCCAAATAAAGCCCCTCAACCCCCGCCCCCCTTTCACTGCTGCTGCAGCTTAATANCCCACCCCGAAAACGTGTTTACCTTTTCTGTTATCTTTACCAGACCTCTGCCTTTTCATCTTTTCCATTAAATTATCTAGACTTTGATTATATTAATGCCTGGTCCCCTTTCCCGTATCTATACTCGGCCACTATTAAGATATGGCTCCCCTACTCACATATATACTTGAATACTGTTAGTCCTAGTCCCCATGCTCCCTTACCTATATTAGGATACTATCTATAAGTCCAAGTCCCCATGCTTCCTTACCTATTAGGATACTATTTAGTCCTGGTCCCCATACTCCCACCTATACTAGGATACTATTTAGTCCTAGTCCCCATGCTCCCTTACCTATACTAGGATACTATTTAGTCCTAGTCCCCATGCTTCCTTACCTATACTAGGATACTATTAAGTCCTGGTCCCCATGCTCCCTTACCTATACTAGGATACTATTTAGTCCTAGTCCCCATGCTCCCTTACCTATACTAGGATACTATTTAGTCCTGGTCGCCTGCTCCTAACTATCCTCGGATGCTACTTAGTCCTTATTCCCCTACTCCTGCCTATACTTGGAAACTGTTTAGTCCTGGTTCTCCAACTCCTATCTATACTAGGATACTATTTAGTCCTGGTCCCCTACTCTTGTCTATAATCGGAATTTTTTAGTCCTGGTCCCACTTCTCCTATTTATACAAGGATACTGTTTAGTCCTGGTTCCCTTACTCCTATCTATACTAGAATACTATTCAGTCCTGGTCCCCCTAATCCTGTAATAAACAGTCGTAATAAACCATATTCGTATCTATGCACTGCGTGTTAAAGATTGTCTGCTAATTTCTGAGAAGACCTATAGGTCTACGTCGTTACTATATATTACGGCTAAACCTTATTACGCTTATCAACAGCTAAATGCGCTTGTAAATACGTAAAACTTATAATTTAACTGCGTGTGTAACCTGTAAATAAACGTCAGTTGGAAAATACTCCGCTTTGATTACGGCAAGAAAGTAATTTGTTTCCCCGTTTAGCGACAACGAGAGATGAACCTTGAGTTCAAGACTGAGTTGTATCAGTACTTTGTTTCCTCGTTTAGCGACAATGAGAGAGGAACCTTGAGTTCAAGATTGAGTTGTATCAGTACTTTGTTACCTCGTTTAGCGACAATGAGAGAGGAACCATGAGTTCAAGATTGAGTTGTACCAGTACTTTGTTACCTCGTTTAGCGACAACGAGAGAGGAACCTTGAGTTCAAGATTGAGTTGTATCTTGAGAAACAGATACCTAAGAATACAGATAGAGTCGTATCAGGATTGATATTGACTAGTGTATTATTGCGGAACCCTGAGTTCATGATTGAGTTTAATTTGGTTTCCTAGCTTAGAGACAACGAGAGAGGAACCTTGAGTTCGAGATTGAGTTGTATCTTGTAATACTAATAACTGAGAATACGGAAGGTTATTCCTGGATTGGTACGGATCTAGAGCTATTTAATGGAGTAGGGCAGTTACCACGATCCTATCTATACTAGGATATTATTTAGTTCTGATCCCCCTTCTCCTATCTATACTAGGATACTATTTAGTCCTGCCCCCCCCCTCCCTCAACTCCCGTCTATACTCGGATACTATTCAGTCCTAGTTCCCCTATACTCCTGTCTATACTTGGAAACTGTTTAATCCTGGTTTCCTTACTCCTATATATACTAGGATACTCTGATCCCCCTACTTCTATCAATACTCAGATATTATTAGGCTTGGTCCCCTACTCCTATTCCTGTCTATGCTCGGATACTATTCAGTCTTAGTTCTCCTACTCCTGTCTCTAAAAAGATACTATTTATAGCCTTGGTCCCCTTGCTTCCATCTAAACATGGATACTATTTAGTCCTGGTTCCTCTACTCCTGTCTATACTTGGATATCTACACCTGGAGACTGGATCCTTCAACTGCAATGATTCCTCCATAAATCTTCATTTTAGGAATATCCTTGCTAAATTTGCTGAAATAAAAAGTATAAGTAGTTTTATCAAAAGATGTATCATAGTCTGATAAGTTAGATGTTAATCATTTATCAAGATTGTAACTTCAAATAAGCTAGATCAATTATATTGCACGATGTAGATGGGAAGTAAAAAAGGAGGTAGAAAGAAGGAAAGGGGTGATTAGGAGACGAACAAAATTTTAAAATTATGTTGGAATAACGAAGTGATGGAGGGTTGCATGTAGGTTTCCAGCGAAAATTTTCTTTGTATTTCGCAACCCATTTTCGCGAAAATGAATTTTACGAAAGAAGCTGTTCTATCTATACTTCCAAAATATATCATATATATAAAACTAGAAATTCGCGCCCTTCTTTCTAGGCTTTTAGGGCGCTTCGCGCCCATCTTCTATTTAAATTGTGAACATGTTCTTTTTGTTTACATTTCAAAACAAAGATGAAAAAAGTTTTGCGGATTTAAAAAAAAAAATTCGCGGATTTTCGTTTTGACGTTTTGACGTTTATTGGATACAAACAGACAGACAGACAAACAGACAAACAGACAAGCCAAATTTATATATAGATTTATCTTTAAAAAGTTCTAAACTAAAACAAAAGCAAGGTTGGCTACATTATTCGACATGAGTTGTTTAGAAAATAACGTTATTGTTAGTTTACTTGTAGGAAAGGGTACCTAGAAATATTTTTTTGTCGCTAGATGATAAAAAACCGCAAATCAGACAAAAGTATAAAATCATATTTATTCATTATTTAGTGATAGGTTTATTCGATTCAAAACTTCAAGAATTTTGCATTGTAAGATTTTAGATACATATTATTTTATATAATTTGAGGGAAAAATATTATTTGTTTCTATTTCTGAAAAGTTACATATTTTTACTTAAAGAATTATTTAGACGAAAAACAAAGATGGTTTGTTTAATTTTTAAGCTCAGAAAATATCAAAGATATTATGAAACAGAGGGAACAGTGTCTCAAGGAAACATATTCTTACTTTCATCTTCCTTCCGATCATTGCCTTGGTAAGCAGATCTTTAAACATTGTTTATGTTAGTATATAGTTTCCTACTGAACTCTAACAAATCTCAAATTATAATATGTAACAAAATTTGTTGGAGCACTGGAGCCAAATTCTACTTAGTATTACAAGACTTAAAAACTTGATAAATGTATCATTTACTCTCAGACAAATTAGAATCAATGGAAATTTAAACCCCCGAGGAATTCAATGATAAACCCTTGGGGGTTTAAATTTCCATTGATTCTAATTTGTCTGAGAGTAAATGACATTCCTTATTAAAGAGGGGATTCAATGATAAACCCGAGGGCTTGCGGATTTTGCGGATTTTTTTTGCCTTTGTAGATTTTCAAAGTATCTTTCAATGAAAATATCCCGGAGGGATTAAATGAAAATTGTTGCATACCAAAAAACCAGCTTTTTATAAAGGAATGATAATTTTCGTTGGACAAAGTTTGAAGAAAAATGCAATTGAGTACTTTGGCTTTAGTGCTTTAACAAAGGAATTAAGTCTTTGCCACACACTCTGTTTTTGTAGAACTTCAGAACTCATAGAGATTTCAAACTACAAATTCATTTAGATCAAATAGTCAAAAAGTTTGAAATTGCATAGCTTTGCACAATTAGGAATTGGAAAGATTAAGGTATTAGATTTGAGTTTTTGCCCCAAAGACTCAATTCCTTTTGTTAGATGAAAATTTGACACTTATTAGAGTGTAGAGCCAGCCAGCTCACTGATCAGTTTATAATTTCATGCGAATTCCAAACAAGATGCAAACCAACCCTAACATTTCCTTTGTAATATTGAATAACCGAAAGTATTAACGTAATAACGAACATTTTTATTTAATTTGTGAACTATAGGTTTCTAACATAATATTTAGCAGGACCTAACTCAGTGTTAAGATTGTTAAGATAATTAAATCTTTATGAATACTTTTATTGCAAAGCGGAAAAATGTTTAGAAGAAAACTGAAATTCCTAAGTTTGCTTTGTTTGGGGTTGCTTATCTTGATGTCATGGCTAGGAAAGTCCAATTTAGAAATTCCAAAAATTCCGTTCATTTATTTTCTGATAAACAAAACACTTCAATTAATTTTATTGTTGAATTAAATCAATAACATTTAATTAAGAAAATATATTAAAATCTCTAAATTATAGTATAGCGAACAAAAATATGCGATTAAAGTGACAAAGATTTCTGAGTTTCCCAAGCATGGCGATTCTTCTTAAATACACAACAAATTTTGTATACTACCTCGGGAGTTGGAAACGAAACTTTTCCTCGAAAAAAGTTTTAAAAGTCTACCAACCCAAGTTGGAAGCTAATAACATTCCCCATGGCCCCAACGAGTTCCCTGAAATCAAAATTTAAGGCAAATCGGTTATGTGGTTCCTGGGTTATGATCTACACCCCAAACTAACCAGAGTGAGAAGCATTCGGTATTTTTTATTTGAAATGAAACGTGCTTTGGTCTATGATTCTACAATCTTTAAACTTACAGATTTGTTTATTTATACTTTTTCATTCAAAACGTATATACCGACAAAAAAATATTTAAGAAAAAAGGTTAAAAAATTATGTATAATGGGTCAAATTGTGATCGCCAGTTACAGCTTTCTGAAATTTTGACAGAACCGTTAAATCCACGTGTCTAACAAACAAACAAACAGAGATTAGTACTTTATATATTTATATTTGAAAATTATTGAGACACTAGTATTTACTGGACTATTTTAGTTGATAATGAAATAAATTAGTATTGGGACACAAATCCTTTTTAACAACAAACCTTAACAAGTTAACAACTAACCTTATAGTTACTAATCTCCTTAATCTTCAGGTTTATTTGACGGAATGGGTTCAGATATCAGCTCCGGAGTTACGTAGTCGTTGCAAGGAGTCAGGAAGGAGAACTCTTTTCATCTTCATAAGGTGGGAAACAATTCTTTTAGTATTGGAGTCTTGGAATAAATTACATATTTCTGAAGTACTTTCTGGGACTGAGACCCCTTCTAATAGAAGACCCCAAGATTTTCACCGTAAACAACCCTAACTTATAGAGACACCAGGATTTACATATTGTAATGGGGGAG
>NW_019396253.1:3584-16249 GCF_000591075.1 Eurytemora carolleeae | reverse complement strand
AATAATATTATTCTTATTTGAAACTAAACATATCTGTGATCCCTGGCAGGTTTAATAATATTATTCTTATTTGAAACTAAACATATCTGTGATCCCTGGCAGGTTTAATAATATTATTCTTATTTGAAACTAAACATATCTGTGATCCCTGGCAGTTTAATAATATTATTCTTATTTGAAACTAAACATATCTGTGATCCCTGGCAGTTTAACAATATTGTTCTTATTTGAAAATAAACAACTTAGTTAATTTGTTCTCTGGAAATGTTTTAAGCTGAGTGAAAACCAGAAATTATAAAAGTAAAAAAGTTTGTCAAATCACCCCCCAGTAGAAAATTCAACTTTTTCTTGTATGGCGGGATGCGGGGGGGGTAATGATTAAGTTCAAGAATATGGATTAAAGTAATAACTTAAAATAGAGTTTCCCATTACTTAATATTACCGTATACGCGGATGTTGTTTATTAATAATGTTGGGAAACGTGTGTTTGTGAATAAATTCTGTTACGGTTTAATTTGTTATTCGAAAACGTAAAGGACCAAATTTATAATTTTAATATTTATAATCAAAAACGCGTAGCTCAAGCAAATAAGTAAAATCGTCAATATGAGAAATACATGTGGGGGGGGGGGTCTAGGTTCTCTAACACAGGGGGCTTTCAGATATTTTTCCCTGGTATTCCTGACATGCAGAAATGGGTGAAAATAGTGAAGGCTCATTGTTCAAAAACCAGAGGCTGAATTTGAGCCGCGGTTTTAATTTAAGCTGCGGCTCAAATTTTGCTGTTTCCGCTTAAATTTGTATTAAATTTTTCTAGAGATATAAGCCGAGGCTCAATTGAAAACGGTTTTTGGGGGATTTGAGACGCGGCTTAAATTGATTAAATTCGGACACACGATATCTTAATCACTTAATCCCAGTTATGCATATTACTTCCAGGGTTACCCACAAGGGATGATAATATAAAGACGACCTGATACTCATTCCATAAGACAATCCCTAGGATAAATTATTTAATGATTTAGCAAAGAAAAAAACAAGTTTACAGTTGCAGGGAATCATGAATATAAGCAAACAGACAGTATTAAATCTGTACAGTCGTCTCTGAAGTCTCATCCTTAGTGGGTAACCCTGTACGTGTAATACTTTATCTTTTAAACTGTATGTTTGTGTATATAAAGTATCAAAGTGTACACTGTACTGCAGAGGATGAGACTTCAGAGACGACTGTACATTCTTTATACTGTGGGCAACCCTCTACTATGTACATTACTGTACATTTACAATTTTTGAAACATAAATCTGTACAGTTATTACAGTGTTCTAGGCAGTGTTCTATGCAGTGTTCTATGCAGTGTTCTAGGCAGTGTTCTAGGCAGTGTTTTCTAAGAACTTTATGTAAACACTAATGTCAGAATGTTAAATGATTTATTAGGTATTTTTGACCACTGTAAATTCACTGCATTTTTAAGCTTTTGCATGTAACTACTTGAATGTTTCGAAATCTAACTTTATTATTTTTTTTTTGCTCATAAATTGATATTTTTTACAAAAAGTTATACTTTTCATGAAAAAAAGTTTTCATAGAAAGCAAAATGAAAAGAAATTTCATAGAAACACAACTAAAAGTAAACATAATGTAGGTGAAATATTATAAACATAAAACATTAGGTTTATGAAACATCATGAAAATGAAATATTATGAACATGAAACATCATGAATGTAAAATGTTATGAATGTAAAACATTACAAATATAAAACATTCTGAACAAAAAACAATATTAACATAAACATTATGAATATACAACAATATGAACATAAAATATTATGAACATTAAACATCATGAAAATGAAATATTATGAACATAAAACACTATGTTCATGAAAAATTTTGAATATAAAACATTATAAATGTAAAACATTCTGAACAAAAAACAATATGAACATAAAACATTATGAACATAAAACAATATGAAAATAAATCATTATGAACATAGAATGTTATGAACATTTAACATTTTGAACATAAAGATTTATGAACATAAAAATGTATGAACATAAAACAATATTAACATAAAACATTATAAACACAAAACATTGTGAACATAAAATATTGTGAACATTATATATTGTGAACATAAAACATTTTGATCATCAACCATTATGAACATAAAACATAGTGAACATAGAAAAATTTTGATAATTAAGAATTATGAACATAAAACAAAATGAGCATAAAACAGTATGAACATAAACATTATGATATTAAAAAATTTAAAACATAAAACATTATAAACATAAAACATTATGAAAAAAAACATTGTTTGTTATGCATATTGCACATTGTATTATGCACTTTATGCAAAAAAAACATTTAAAATTATACTGATTTTATTTTTAGATATTGGATTGCTTGCACCGTTAATATACTCGTCAACGATGTTTTAAAGGTAAACTAACTGTTCAGGATTTAGGATAAGGTCTTAGGAACCATATTACTGTGAGAAGAAACCCTAACATTTTCTTCGTAATATCGATCCACCGAAAGTGTTTTATAATTACGAAAATGTCGAAATTGTTAATAGAATTTTAAGAAAATAAAAATTTCCCTTTTCAAAAAGTGTCAAAATAAATATCTTTGCAACAGGATATTGTAAACCTTAGATATTTCAAAGACTATTTAATCAGAAGGGCTTACTTTATTCAAATTTTTGTTCAAGCTAGCTTTATACGTTTTTTTCCTTAAACGTTAAAAATTCTATTTTTTTATCTTATTTTTTAAAAAACGTTTATAGGACGCTCAAATGTTCGCCCTGTAGCTGTGATGCATACATCTGTTTATCTGTTTATACAGGGTTATTAAATAAACACACCTTGACTAATGTATTTCTTTAATAACGTTTGTCTAGAGATGCATATATCTTTAAGATAATATCAAGATTCTTTTATTTATTTTTGCGCATATGATGATATGTATGCTTCATTTATATACAATTTACATAAAATATATATATATATATATACAGGGTGTCCCAAAAAACATGGGAATTCAGTGACGAATTCGATATCGTCTTTTTAACTAATTCTTTGATTTAGTATGGTGAATGGTGATACCTACTGAGAAAGCTGTAATCTGTAAGAGTTTCGTCTGCTATGTTCACATTTTGTTTGTTTATGTTTTGACTGCAATAGGTTGAAAAACAAGAAAATTGCAGTATACAAACAGAGTAAACTTGTCCGTATTCACTGTTCATCTTGCGGAGACATTATAGACACATATTTTCAGTCTTTTACCCTTTTCATAAAATAAACTCTAGCAGACATAATAATATTATGGCTTTTAAAATTAGGTAAAACAATGCTAATTCATAACAAAGACGATATCGAATTCGTCACTGAATTCCCATGTTTTTTGGGACACCCTGTATATATACAAAACAGAGAAAAGAAGCACCTATACATATAAATTAAATATATAGATGCATATTATACATTGGTAAACATCAAAGAAAAAATTAAGTTCAAATATGTAGTGATTTGCAGCCTTTCTTATCGGGTTTTTTAATACTAGACTTTTACGCGCCCCTTCCCTTTTAACAACTTTAGCTTTTAACTGTTGCTCTGAAATTCGCCATTTTTAATCATTCTAAAATGTTTACGGATTTTTCTCTTTGAATTAGCGCATTTTCAAAAATATTAAAGGGAGTGTTCTCGAAAAATGAAAGGGGGTATAGGCTTAATGCGATAAAAAAGCGCTTTTAATCGCTACTAATCTTACTTCTATCTGTTGCGTCTATAAGGAGAAACTTGTTAAAGACGTCTCATACCGAATAACTTAGCGCCCATTCAGAAAATTGCAACATACGACTTAGTTTGTAAAAAATCCATTTAATTTCAAACAAATCATTCAGATAGTACAACCTATAGTCATCGATTATCTTTCGCCACATTTGTATATAGTTTATATTTTATAATATTTTATTTTTTTAGAAAACGTTTTAACTGATTTCGAAAAATGTGAGTGGTCCGCGGCATTCTTAGATAGTTGCGCAAGCCGCAAGAGAAATAATCAAATTCAAAACAAATTAATTTAAAAATATTATAAAATATAAACTATATACAAATGTGGCGAAAGATAATCGATGACTATAGGTTGTAAGATCAGAATGATTTGTTTGAAATTAAATTGATTTTTTTACGGTCTAAGTCGTATAATGCAATTTTCTGAATTTGTATGGGCGCTAAGTTATTCGGTATGAGACGTCTTTAACAATTTTATCCTTATAGAAGGAACAGATAGAAGTAAGATTAGTAGCGATCAAAGGCGCTTTTTTATCGCATTAAGCCTATACCCCCTTTCATTTTTCGCGAACACTCCCTTTAACTGTCGACATTTTTCTGGGCAAAACTCTGAAAGAAGATATTTTAGACCTGAATATTTTTTTTAAATAGTTAGCTTTGGTTGTTATCAGCTCAAGCGAACATTTTCTGTCAGAGTCTAAATATTGCCAAGCGTAAAAAAAAATTCTCAAGTCTTTTATTTTGAAATATGCTAAATATAAAAGATTTTTGTGGAGCAACCTGTAAGAGCCAACACTAGAATACGGATGTGATCAAATCAAATGTCTCAATGCGTTTACTCTAAAATGTAAACTTTTACTGAAAAGTTTCTAACCCTTGATCCAGGCTCCAAATCCAGGCAAATTTATAAGACATTACTTGTACGACTTAGTGAGCTCGTAGCTCCTCTAGTTACGGTTTTACGCACAAGTATGAGTGCGTCAAATTTATTGAAATTCAAAGCATTTTTGTTCTTTTCAAAAGATTGAAAGCTAAAAGATTTCTTCGTTCAATTTACTTTAGTTTGGCGTGCTTTATCTTATCATATTCATATAAAAATTTGAGTGAATCATGATAATGGATCCTCATAAAACCTGATTGTTCAAGATAACGTTTTTACTAAAAGAACTTTCGCTGTAATTACCCATTTGAAGGGAGTGTTCGCGATAAAAAATGTGGCGAAAGATAATCGATGATTATAGGTTGTAATATCTGAATGATTTGTTTAAAATTAAATTTATTTTTATACGGTCTAAGTCGTATGTTGCAATTTTCTTAATTTGTATGGACGCTAAGTTATTCGGTATGAGACGTCTTTAACAAGTTTCTCCTTATAGACGCAACAGATAGAAGTAAGATTAGTCGCGATCAAAAGCGCTTTTTTATCGCATTAAGCCTATACCCCCTTTCATTTTTCGCAAACACTCCCTTTAAAGAAAGAAAAATCTACTTTTCTGATAAATTATTTCTCTAATATCGACATATTCCGGAAACATTATCTTAGAAATAGATCCGATTTGCGTTACAATAAGCAAAAAGTAGACTCATGCATCTATCAATACTTTGATATTTTTAAACATTTTATCTAACTAAAACAATTAGTTAGGAAGAATATTTTTAGAAACATTTTTATAAAATAGATGATTGTGGACACTGCGAACACTTTGATCCTATTCTTGTGACACACCGTGTTGGTTATGATCATAGATATACAAGAATTTAAAATACAAATTTCAAAACAAAAATAGGGTTTTAAACGAATAGAAAATGGTAAGTGGCGAATGGAAACATCTGATTAAATTTAATAATAATGCCCCCCCCCCTTCCTGACTCTTGAGAAGGATTGTAAAAACATAGGTGATCTAATAAAATGGTAATCATACCGTGATTTTCACTTCTTGTATCTAAACAGTCCACATGTTGACAAGTAGCAAGCAGCAACTAATCTTCGTTCTAATCCTTTGAAATTCGACTTTGACTAGTCTGTCTGCAATATTTGTAAACAAACCCCCATACATTTGTACAGAGTACAAAGATACTTGCCGCAAACCTTTAAATCCAAAGTACTGCATGTCAGTAGCTCCAGTAGCTAGTACTGTACAGAGCGTCCCATATCATATTAGATTATCTCCAAGTTTTAACGCCAAAATAAACCCATAATACTAGAAAAACCTATCATTTTCCGCAAGAAAATTCTTATATTAACCTTATTCAATTGTTCAAAATGATTCATTCTTCTTAAATTTTCTGATTAGTCCCGAAAATCGTAATTTAGACCGATTGACGATCTAATATGATGTGGGACACCCTGTAGCTAAATTGCCATTTTTAAACTAAGCTCCGGTATGGTGAAGACGACATGAACGATCTATATTCTTGTATATCTACGGTTATGACTGTATTATATTATGAATATTGACATTTTGCGGTCACAGGTTTTCTGAAAATATTTTCTAGAAACATAGAAAAACAGGGTGAAAGGTAATCTGTATATCATTGTTGGCACCTTCTAAATTTCATTCACATTCCCTTTAACTATTTAGGTGTTGACCGCTGTGCCTAGACCACACTTCCTGGAGACGTGTCAACCTGACTGGGATAATATCAACTGCACGGATAACGGCGGGTAAGAATAATACTTTCGCCAAAGGAATTGAGTCTTTGCTACAAACTAAGCAATCCAACCGGCTCAAATTTGAATCACCGATTCAAATCCTTCTTAAATCTTTGAAGTTTGACTTTGAATTGGTGGTTCAAATTTTAACCTGCAGTTGATAGTTCAGTAAACGTAGCTCTGAATTATAACATCAGGCTGCTAAATAAAGGGCTTAGGAAATCTTAGTTTGTGACAAAGACTCAATTCTTTTGATCCTTGATTCTTATTTTTTTCTACAAAATATTTATTTCGTTTTTCTATCTATCTCTTGAGGAATGTGGTTCTGAATAGATATCTGTCTATATGTTTACAATTGCATGGAAACATGTCATACCTCTAAGATCAATATATCTACTAACTAGAATCTTATATTCCGAAATATTTGTTAAGAAACGTGATTTCTATCTTTCTGTGTTTCTATTTAGAAATTTATTGTTTCTATTGTATCTATTTATTTAGGACCGTAATACTCTGTAGACTCATCTGTTAAAAAGAACCGCTAATATTTTTTGGTATTTTCAAGGAAAGATCTGGTTAAGATCTAAACTTCTAAATAGATATCTAATTAGGAATGTGATGTTCCGAATAACTATCTGTCTATCTATCTAGGACTTTGATGTTTCCGAAGATCTATCTGTCTATTTATCTAGGAATGTGATGTTTCGAAGATCAATCTGTCTGTCTATCTAGGACTTTGATGTTTCCGAAGATCTATCTGTCTATTTATCTAGGAATGTGATTGTTCAAAGATTTATCCTATCACTATAGTTTCAGTAGAAGTAAATATTTCCATTTACTGTTAGCGCCGATTGAAGGATTCAAATCTCTCATTGAATAATCAGATAGATAGAAAGATAGATGTTACCGCCATACAATTTCTATTGGTTCAGAATAGACAACAAACACATGACTGAACTCTGATTGGATCGGGAGCTAATGGACTTGGCATACAAGAGTGCTATCTATCTAGAAATGTGATTGTCTAAACATTTATCTGTCTATTTATCTATCTAGAAATGATCTGTCTATCTAGGAATGTGATGTTCCGTAGATCTATCTGTCTATCTGAGAACACTAAAGCTGTTCTAGATTCTATGAAGAGTTGGCCGTCAGGACATGCGCAGCTTATATCATTCTCAGCTGTATACATGGCGGTATTATTATTATTATTATTATCATTATAATTATTATTATTATTATTATTATTATTATTATTATTATTATTATTATTATTATTATTATAATTATCCTCATTTTCATCATTATCATAACTATCATTATCACTATTTTTATCATTTTAAGGTTTACATCGAGAAAAGAATAGGAGAACAAACTAGCCTAATTGGAAAACGTTTACTACAAATTATTCTGTTTGTTATAACAGTTTATTCGTCTGCCTCTAGAATACAGGTTGGTTCTTCTGGAATACAAGTTGGTTCTTCTAGAATACAGGTTGGTTCTTCTGGAATACAGGTTGGTTCCTCTAGAATACAGGTTGGTTCTTCTAGAGTACAGGTTGGTTCCTCTAGAATACAGGCTGGTTCTTCTAGAATACAGGTTGGTTCCTCTAGAATGCAGGTTGGTTCTACTAGAATACAGGTTGGTTTTTTTAGAATAAAGGTTGGTTCCTCTAGAATACAGGTTGGTTCCTTTAGAATACAGGTTGGTTCTTCTAGAATACAGGTTGGTTCNGTGGAACATAGAATACAGGTTGGTTCCTCTAGAATACAGGTTGGTTCTTCTAGAATACAGGTTGGTTCTTCTAGAATACAGGTGCACGGAAAATTGAAATTAAAATTTACAAGTTGCCAAAGTGTTTATTAAGATTAGCGCTATTTAACACAAACGTTTCGACCTGAAGAAATGTAAACTAGGATTTCTAGGGAGATTTAGGCCCCATCGGGGGATGCTTAGAACGTCATAAAAATTTAAGCCCCCGTCCCCCCCTGCAATAGTTCCTGTATACAGCCCTGAATTATACTCAGCTCTATAGCTTGATTTGCATGCATGAGTATTTTTCTCCAGGAAAACCCCGGTTTTTTCTTGTAGAACAATTTCAATTTTAATGAAAAGCAACATAATACATTTTTTAATAAAGATAAATAAAACAAATATTCTAAAATTAAATTATTGTCTGTGTTGTTATATCTGAGAAAAATCAACACTATTGCAGTTTACGGTCGATTTACTAAAACAAACAAACTGTTCAGATACAAAAAAGTAGAAACTCCTTAGAATTATTTAGTTTGACAGTTTAAAATGTTTGAAACTTTAATGTTTGAAATGTAAAAAATGGGATTTTTTAAACATCTGATCTATTCGTACTCAATATAATCAGATTCGGGTTCTTGTTGATTTTGAATTGATATTTTTCGTGCATTTTATACAGGGTGCTCCAGATACTTTCAGACTTTCATAAAAACAATATAAAACATACAAACTTATAAGTAGAAAGGATTCACTGATTCTAAGCTTTACTTGGGCTGATTCTAGATTCCGGAACCTATATTCCATAGTAAAAATTGCACTAGTAGGTTTTACCATTTTTAAATTGATTTAGATTTATTACAAATAACTTTGGACAAGTAGGTAGTTTAGAGTGTATCCACAATATGTAATTATATTGTAAATATACTAGATACACGACTTGAAAACTATACCTGAAAGCACTTAGCACTTTTACAGCTTTCTTATTGATTTGAACTTTTTCGGATTTTACAAGTTTTTGTCCTTTACAACTGATATAAACACAACTTTAACATTTTGAATAATTTTGGTTGAAAGTTTGTAAGATACCCGGCCTGCCTGTTATTGTAGTATTAAGCCTGGAGAATTAATGCAACAATGTATTCAGACCCCAAGGGGGATTAACGTCAAACTTGGAGTATTTTCAATTTGGTACAAATAGTCACAGATCTTACGAGCAAAAGGAAAAAATTAGTCCTGAAACTTTTTTCCACGCAATTTTTTAAGGAAAAATATTTAAATTATAATCTTTTAGAAAAAAAAATATTTTTTAACCCTTTTAGCTTAAAAAGAAAGAAAGGTTAAATGCTCTTATTTTGGATTATTTTGTCCTATCTGTCTAATCTGATGTAAGTACAATGAGACTATAAAGATTTATAGCACTGGTTCATTTTAGATAAAAATGCACACTTTACAGTTTAGAGTGCATAATACTTAAAAACAAAAAGATTTACTTGGATTTTCAACCGTATTTATTTTTGATAAATAACTATGAAATGGTATTTTCACAAAACGGAAAATAGTCAGAAAAAGACAATGTTCAAGGCAGAAGACAAAAGTTCGTTTAGATCGTTATTCTACATGGAATAGGGTTTCCATTCGCAATTCCGCAAAATTTTATCTGTAGCTGGCTGGCTTCACTAAACGAATTCAAAATTTATCTTGTTTCATGTCACAACATTAGGACATCACATTATTTTCCAGTGACTCTGTTGTACTGGATATCTAAAGAATAATACGAATTTGTTTGGAAAAAGTTGTACATTTCCTGAAAGGCTAGTTTTTTGATAATTAACATTTAATATACTTTTTATTATTATTATTCAAATCAATATTTAACAAAATTTGGCCAAACTTTCCTTAAATTGCATTGCAAAATAAAAGTTTTTAAAATTTTTCATAATATTCAGGATCAACGCCATCATGTTTCATAATATTCAGGATCAACGCCATCATGTTTCATAATATTCAGGATCAACGCCATCATGTTTCATAATATTCAGGATCAACGCCATCATGTTTCATTATATTAAGGATCAATGCCATCATGTTTAATAGTATTCAGGATCAACGCTATCATTTTTCATAATATTCAGGATCAACGCCATCATGTTTCTGATGTATTTGCTGGTCTTCTGATAGGAAGCGTCCTAGCCCTGCTATTCAGTCGGAATATTATTCCTACCTCGTGGAACATACTTCAGGTATTCCTACCTCGTGGAACATACTTCAGGTATTCCTACCTCGTGGAACATACTTCAGGTATTCCTACCTCGTGGAACATACTTCAGGTATTCAATAAATCTTTCCTTCTATTACACCATCTTTGTCTAGCACATAGACGATGTGAAAGGGATTGTGAACATAATTAATTGCAATTTATTCTCCTTTTTATAGATTGGCAAGTCCGATTCACAACAGTACATTTAATTTGATCTGCCACTATAGAAATACCCATTCCTTTATAAAAAGCTGTTTTTTTGGTATGCAACACTTTTCATTTAATCCCGCCGGGATATTTTCATTGAAAGATACTTTGAAAATCTACAAAGGCAAAAAAATCCGCAAGCCCTCGGGTTTATCATTGAAACCTCTCTTTAAAAAGGAATGTCATTTACTCTCAGACAAATTGGAATCAATGAAAATTTATACCCCCTCGGGATTCAATGATAAACCCTTGGGCTACGCCTTCGGGTTTATCATTGAATCCCTGATTTTATCTGAGAATAAATGATACATTTTTTCCAGCTGACTGTTAAGTTGTAGGAAACTCATTGTGCAATGTACAATCCGTGAAAATGACGTCAAATGTTCCCGAAGGCACTAAATTATTAGACAAAGGTTTAATAGGAATTGTCTTTATTCGAACACCCCTCAAACCCCGAATTCTGAACAGCAAACAATTTTTTTACGTTCTTCACTTTTCAGTTTAAGATTTGAAAAGTGGGATAGCTCAGACTTCTAGGGGGGGAGGTAGCAGGTAGCTACGCCCCCCCTTCACAGGTCTCGGGGAGGCACTATCCCTCTTGCCTCGCCCCTTGTATACGTCCGTGACATCTGATCACTTACAAAGTATGTGATAAAGACACAATATTTAAAGAAAAAACACATTTTAGTATACATACACATATTATGATGAGATAATGACGCGTGGTATACATTCACATATACATACATTCACATATCATAACATATGTAAATAAGTTATGAGATAAAGACACACATTTTAGTATACATACACATATTATGAGATAATGACGCGTGTTATAACATACATTCACATATTATAACATATGTTAACAAGTTATGAGATAAAGACACACATTTTAGTATACATACAATGAGATAATGACGCGTGTTATAACATACATTCACATATTATAACATATGTTAACAAGTTATGAGATAAAGACACACATTTTAGTATACATACACATATTATGATGAGATAATGACGTGTGTTATAACATACATTCACATATTATAACATATGTAAACAAGTTATGAGATAAAGACACACATTTTAGCATACATACACATGTTATGAGATAATGACGTGTGTTTTAACATACATTCACATATCATAACATATGTTAACAAATTATGAGATAAAGACACACATTTTAGCATACATACACATATTATGAGATAAGTTCAGAAATTATAACATACGTAAATTCTCATACTATGAGCCCATTTCAACATACAAGTTCATAAACACATATTATGACATAAGTAAACATGTTATGACATATATACACATATTATCACTTAAAGACACACATGACATACAGACACATACAATGACATGAAGACTTGAAATAAAGTCTAATATTGTGACTTATAAACAGATACCCTGACACCCATGACATGTACACTAACACTGAAACATACTAAAGCATATCATGACAGACATTTTCAGACAAAAAAGCTCAACATTTTCTGGCATTGACATACAAACAAATATTCTACAACAGACCTACATTGCTGAATTCCTAATTTGTTTTCTATTTCGAATTTGGCAGAACGATCTTATAAATTAATTATACAGAACTGCTTGTCTCTAGAACTTATACAATAGCAATTAAATATATGCAAATATACAAATTCAATTTATTTAACTGTGTTGTATTATCTGTATAGTATATAGCCCCCCCCCCTGAAAGGCAACAGGAATGATATATTTAACTGTGTTGTATTATCTGTATAGTATATAGCCCCCCCCCCCCAAAGGCAACAGGAATGATATATTTAACTGTGTTGTAATATCTGTATAGTATATAGCCCCCCCTCCCCTGAAAGGCAACAGGAATGATATATTTAACTGTGTTGTATTATCTGTATAGTATATAGCCCCCCCTCCCCTGAAAGGCAACAGGAATGATATATTTAACTGTGTTGTATTATCTGTATAGTATATAG
>NW_019396253.1:0-2903 GCF_000591075.1 Eurytemora carolleeae | reverse complement strand
AACTGATGATATGAATGTTTAAAGGATGATGAGAATGGAACTGATGATATGAATGTTTAAAGGATGATGAGAATGCAACTGATGATATGAATGTTTAAAGGATGATGAGAATGAAACTGATGATATGAATGTTTAAAGGATGATGAGAATGAAACTGATGATATGAATGTTTAAAGGATGATGAGAATGGAACTGATGATATGAATGTTTAAAGGATGATGAGAATGAAACTGATGATATGAATGAAACTGGTCCTTCAACGCAGAAATTCATTGCTGACAAGTTTAGGTAAGGAAATTATGTACAATGTACAACAATGTACATAG
This sequence comes from Eurytemora carolleeae, assembly GCF_000591075.1. Classification (NCBI taxonomy): domain Eukaryota; kingdom Metazoa; phylum Arthropoda; class Copepoda; order Calanoida; family Temoridae; genus Eurytemora; species Eurytemora carolleeae. The sequence continues at coordinate 2,577 of NW_019396253.1, read as the reverse complement.
ATTCATTGTAACCTATAAGAAAAATTGTTGGAATTATCGTCTTCCTATCAAAATTCCCAATTTGAAAAACCTTGATATAAATATTTTTCTCATAAAAATACCTTTCTTCGGATAAAAACTATTTATTTCTAAGACGACATCTTAACCCATGCTCAAATAAAAATTGAGGTCAAGAGTTAAACTAAGTTTATAAACTATCCATATTCCTAGATAAAGTATAGTTAAAAATACAAAGGGATTGAGTCTTTGCCACAAACTTAAACTTTCTAATATTTATATCTTTGTAACCTGATGGTGTAAATCTTTAATATTCTAATCGTAGTTTATTTGATCTAACAGAAATCATAATTTGAAGTTTCAATTAGGGTATGTAATTGGGTTGCAAAGATAAAGGGATTAGAAAATTAGATTTTGTGTCAAAGCCTCAATTTCATTGTCAAATTTTAATTTTGTCTAACAATTTTGTTCATTGTTTTTGGCAGAACACTTCTGGTATTGTTTTATTTTAGAGAAACATCTAGAGAAAGGGAACTCAAAGAGATAAACATGGCCTAAGTCAATTAAGCGATCACTGAGCTAAAGAGAAGAAGATTGTGATGATATGATCAGATGTTTTGGCGCAAAAAATTGTATAACAGTACGCAGTATAGCGCCATTTTCTCACTGTGAAGTTTCCGAAAGTCGTCTTATAACGTTGTTATATTTCGTTATATTTAGAATTTATAAAATCACAAATAATCCTAGACCTGTAAACATCAAAACTTTGCATCACATTTAATTGAAAAAATGGAAATCACTCTGTAAACGAATTATTTGTTTGAGCAACTTTACTTAGTTCTTGAATCTATTATATAGAAATATACATATATAGATATACATATCTATGATCTCTAGATATATATTCTGCAGAAAATTGAAATTGGAAATTGTAATAATCGTTTAAATATTATTCTTGAATAAAAATCTTATGCACTACTGATCGAGTTTGATATATACATTATAAATCCTCATTTTGTATTTGGATCTATAAAAATCGACCGAAGACATTTCGACGTTTTAAGTACTCTGATTTGGCCTTGACGATTTTGATAAAATGTGTAAGTACGGATAAAACTTCTCTTTACTCCTCGTAGGCTGGTTTTTTATTGTTCGCTTCCAGTGGAATCTATGTAAAAAAAGTCCCGGGAAAAAAAGTTTCTGGAAATAAAAACTATGCAAAAAATTTCGAATTTTCTCAAGTCCTTGGAAAAAATGTCACTGGAAATAAAGTCCTGTGTTTTGGATTCCTGGGACTTTTTTTCCTAAAATAGTATGGGGGCTGCCAATAAAGTCTCAGGAAATAAGATCTCAGGAATAAAAGTCCTGAAGAAAATATATCCGAGGAAAAGAAAAACCTAGGAAAAAAGTCCTAAGTCTCGGGAAATTTGAACTCAGTAATTTAAGTCTGCGGAAAAAAAGTCTTAAGAAAAGTTGTTAATAAAATCCCCTCGTACAAGTGTACTATGTACACAAAGAGAATAGAATATATATAGGGGAATTTAGGGAATCTCTCGGTATGAATTTTTTCAGTCCCTTTCAGCCTGAAAGGGAGTTCAAAGTGTACAACTCATATAAATGTTCACAAATTATATGCAGTAGAATACTTTAATACAGTATGTTCCCAAGACTATCCATTTCAATTTCGAATTTTTAAAGCTGTTAAATAAACTTTACAATGAATTAGGTGAATAAAAAAACATCATTTGATTTATAGTTATAACGAAAAATCATCGTTTGTAAAATGAAATGCACAGAGTCTATGTTAAATGATCATTGGTCAATTATAAACCAGCCTATTTCATAATTTGTTTTCTTTTAATATTAATTTTAGATTTTCTATAAAATGATATTCCAGGGCCCAAAAGGTTATATAGCATAAATATGTGAAGTATTCCTGCAGTATGGAAACAGTACAACAAAATGGCCGTTTTACACTTTTTTCTAGTAAATTCCCCTCTAATATATATTCTATTCTCTTTGTATGTACATCATATACAGGGCTAGTTTTATATTCTTAAGTAATATGAAAAAGAAAATGCTAACTACACTCGTGTTTAAAAATCAAGCCCCTGAAAGCCTACGATTATTGAATGAATGCAAAGGCAAAATCATGGAGTAACGCAAACCAAGAATGGAGTGAAACAAGGAAATTGAGCGAAAAAAGGAAATGGAGCGAAACAAGGGAGTAGGATTGAATCCTGTAATTTAAAGTCGTTGCTTAAGTCTCATTCTTTGCGGGTAACCCTGCAGTATTCTTACATGGATCATAAATTACTTTACATCATACAGGAAATTTCTGATTTATGTTTTAAGGAAAACATTCTGTAAAGATATCGTTTATTCAAAGAAGATATTTGTTTTTATCTCATTCAATAAGTTAAAGAAGGTTGAGGGGGTAGAGATGGGCATCGTTTTTTTGAATGACTGAAATTTTTGTGAATGATCGAAATTTTTCATGGAAAAGAGTATTGTTCAGAAAGAGTATTGTTCAGAAAAGAGTATTGTTCAGAAAAGAGTATTGTTCAGAAAAGAGTATTG
>NW_019396252.1:260776-288821 GCF_000591075.1 Eurytemora carolleeae | reverse complement strand
TAGACAATATACATTATTCTAACAACATAACTTGGTTTCACAATTATATTTAACTCCGGGGATAAATTCTTCAACTTGATAGTTGAGTAGTTTAAAGTGCAATACTATGTTTAAACAGAGTGTTTTGTGGAGTTAAGGTTCTGGATCCAGACAGAAATTTATCTCCGAAATATAAATCCGTATAGTGCTAATTTTTTTAATATCTCCCGTAAAGTGCAGTACACCTTAGAACTGGTTTATATTTATAAACATCAGTTATCATTACATATAGTACAAACCCCGGTAAATTCAAGTCAGTCCATATAAATTTACGTTCCGATCCGTTGAAAATGGTATAAAATGTTAGAATGAAGACCGGAATCTCATCGGATATTGTAGAGATACTTGAGGTATAAAATTTAAGGGTATAATATTGATTTACAGTACGAGAACTTGAAGGGTTATATTTTTGATACTCCCCCGTTGTATGTCTTCTTCCTACTAGCAGAGAGACGGGCCTACAGGAAAACTGAGCTATAGGGACGGGCCTACGGGGAAACTGAGCAATTGATTCTCAGCTTTCATTTATTCATCCTATTTTTGTGATTATTTTAACATTTACAGATTTTCTCGTATATTTATGATTTTATAATAATGTAATAGTTTTTATATATTTATAGAATTAACGCTGCATAGAATTCTGTCTTCGTTAGTTCCGTTTCTGTTCTATTCTTCTCTACTAAGATGAACTCAACGTAGTTCTATTGATTGAATGATCGGATAGTAGTATCCTTAAGGTTTCTCGATTATAGTCGTCCAGGGTGACGAAACACAGAGTGCATTAGAGAGCTACAGCTAATGAGAGACTCTGAAAGAGATGGGCATAGTTTTTTTTCAGGAAATTACAAGGTGACCCCCCTTATAATGTGAGCATTTGTATATCAATCCTGTTATAAAATATTTTCAGAGAGATGAAGGGTTGATTGATTTCCTAGCTCAGCACTGGAGTATGGGTTCCAGGGCAAACCCATCAAATTCGTATAATCTTGTTGACGGCTGGTATCACTCTTCCCCCGGTTACTTTCAACTACATTTTTAACGTTGTGATAAAAAAGCTCAAATATTATATTTTTTACTTCATTCTTAATTTTTTAAGTAAGTTTATCGTTTTTTATTCCTCTTTGATATCCTGTGTTTTTATATTTAACATTTAATAATTAGAAAATTTGAGATTATGGAAAGACTCCTTTTCGAAAATTCAAATCAAAATCAAAATTTTCTAAAGTTATGAGAAGTAAATATGAACATATTTTAAAGCGAAACAGCTTAAAAGTTGCATAGAAAGTGTTAGCCCCCATGCTATTAAGAATTGGGCACATCACGCCAAGGTACTAATGCAAGGAAAGTTAATTGCAGTCGCGTATACTCTGCGTACATATTAAAACCAGTTCTCTCGGGGCGGAATTTGTAAACAAGAATAGATGCATGATTGTTTGTCTAGTATCCGAGGAGGAGAAAAGCATTTAATTTTGATAATTTTGAAAATTCACATATTAGTTTCCTATGACCAGAGTATTTCATAGATTATTTTTGTGAAAATGGATTCCATGTCAGGCTTTGACATCCATCTTGTGTTTACTTTTCCGCCCAAAGACAGTACACTGCAGTACAAAATATGCGGACACCTCAGAGCCCAAAACTTAAGACAGGGTATCGTTAAGAAAACCAGTTTTTAAACCCGGGTTTCACGAATGGGGTTACGCAGTTTTGTGAATATCAATATTTTTGTTATGAAATATTATTTTTTTCAGTTTGATTATATTTTCCATTTTTTTCGAATTTCTTAAATCAAAATCTACATAAATGTTAAGACCCCAAAAAGGAAACTCCCGAGTTTTGTTTAACGATACTCTTTTAAATTTCGGGCTCTGAAATAATTTTCCTTGCATCAGTATTCAGTACCTTGCATTACGGCAAATAACCAAAAAAAGTTTGGAAGTCACTGAAAAGAATTTAAGTAACTAAGAGAATCCCTAGGATTCCTCAAAGAAAAAAGCTACATTTCAATTTTCAGTTATTTTTAAATTCTCTTCTCAAAATACATTTATAAGTTCAAAGCTTGAAGGTTGAGGCTTGGAAGTCAAAGGATGCATATTTAATGAAAGCTGAGATTAAATATTAAGATTCCTCTTAGGGAGGGTCAGCCAAAATGAATTTATTCCATAAACCTCTTCTTTATGTCAAATATGGCTCTTCAGAATTTTTTTCTCGAAAGAAGTCTCTGAGTTGTTTCAATTTTGTATTTTAGTTAAGAATTTTGACCGAAAACCCGCTAATTCATTAAAAACTCTTAAAATGGGATTTTTCAACACGCTACTCTGACTAAATCAAGGTTTTGGGGTGCCGCTGGAGCCCCTAAATCATTTCTATATGCTTCTTAGATTGTCCATCCTATCTTTGGGCTTCCTGTACTTAGTGGTGGGTTTCCTGTGCTCTTCTCCAATCATCTCGTTTTACCACAGCTCAGATCCAACCAATCAGATTTAGACTGACTGCTCCCTAGATTGTCCAACCTACCACTGGGTTTCCTGTACCCAGTGGTGGGTTTCCTGCTCTCTTCTCCAATCATCTGTTTTATCCCATAGCTCCAATCCAACCAAGCAGATTTAGACTGACTACTTCTGAGATTGTCCAACCTACCACTGTGGCGAATTTCTTCATCCTCTCCTTGCGAGAGCTGGTGCTCAACTGATTGTCCTTACTCCATTCCCTGTGTTCTAAGGTTTTTGCCCATCTGCCCAGCAACCTTCCATGCAGAAACCCAGTCAAGCTACGTTTCATGGACTCTGAAAACGAAGTGTGAGCAGGCCTGGCACATTCCATGCGGAAACCCCAGTCTGCTTTTCTATACTAGACTGATTCCATGGTAACATCCCCAGCTTAGATTCTTGACTTCGCCAGAAGTTGAGAATTTAATCCTGCGTAGGCCTGGAGTTTTTTTCTGAAATCTGATCATTTGAGACGGCTTCTGTGGGTGGTGGTTACAATATCATCATTTTACACCCTTTAGTCAGGACATTTAATTTTTTTGTTATATCAAGATATTTATAGATTTAATCTAAAGTTTAACAAAGCCAGTCCTAAAATGTGCAACGTCAGGTCGTAAAGAAAATATGTGTAAGCATTTTGAATAGATGATTTACAAAACTCACAAAATAAACTTTTATTATGAAAATGGAATTGTTTCTTATTAAATTTTCAAATTTCTTTGCTATTTTTCATATTTGCCTTTGTCCCATGTTTTTTTTTCAAATTTGAATTTAGATTCTAATATTAAACAAATTTTGATTTTTCCAATCACAAGTCCCCAAATGGTCCTTTCATGTGTACCCTATAAAATGCAGTGAAAGCCAGAAACCCTGGAATAGGAAAACAGTCTTTAAAGTGTATATATATGATGTTGTTGTCTTCGTATTACAGAGTTTCTGATTCTCCCTGTATATATTGAAATACCGAGACACCCTGTACTTTTTGAGGAAAGTTTTGGGACACCCTTAAATCATATAGTAATTTCGAGACACCAGAAGCTATTATAATAGTTTTGGACCACCTTGAAATCATTAATGGATGGTATAGTCTTGGGACACCCTGAACCATTTGAAAGTAGGTTTTAAGACACCCTGAACTATATGACTGTAGGTTTGGGACACCCTGAATATTTGAAGGTAGGAATGAGACACTCGGAAATGAATGAAACACCCAAAAGTATTGAAAGTAGTTTGGGACACCCTGAAATCCTTGATATATTGAATTAGTTTAATCATGTCCTTCCACTTGAATGAAATGAATATGTTAGTAGATCCATACCTCCTGCAGTATTATTGTATTATACTCAATATAACTTCCAAGCTTCAGATTTCCAGTCTGGTATACCGAAGAAAAAAATTTGCTCTTGGCAAACAAAAATAACCGTTATACTGTAATATCCAGAAAGCTCTGAAATAGGAAATCGACTTTTATATTCTATCTTCACTTAATTATTGATTTAAAACCTTTCTAATTATTTGCTTTGTTACAACATCAAATTCACTTCAGTATTGCGTTAATGTCGTCTTCCTATTCTACAGTTTTCTGGTTATCACTGTAAAAGAAACTGAGCTGAAAACTTAAGAATATCGGATATCGAGATCAATGTCTTATTCTCATCAATTTATTAATCTAAAGATTAATTAAAGCTTACATTAATTTTCATGAAAGTATCTAAAATGCAACCAATCAGCGTTTCGATTGTAGAAACCTAACAGCCAATCAGAAGCCGGAAATTTTGAAATTTTGCCCGTGATCAATGAGTAAAGTTTTCTTGGTAGAATTCAGCAAGGACATCCAAAAGAGAGGATTATGAAGAAAATTAAAAGTGTCCATAGTGGATACAGAGATTAAACAATCGGATTAAGGGAATCCAATACAAGAAATTTCCGCTCTCTCTGATTACGCGTCACAAACTCCATTATATCTGTTAGTGTAAACCTTTTCTAATTTTAACAATTTGATTAGGATTTGATTAAGATTTTTATCTAGATAATTTAAATAAATTTGAGGCAAGTAATCAGTTCTTTTATCTGCGTATCTTCAACTTGACTTTTTTTTTTAAATTTTATTTATAAAAATCAAAGAAGAATTCTGTAAAATCTTCTGGTCTGCAGTTATTACTGCATGTTAATAAAATTCCTTTATTTCAATCTCTATTTCTTAACATATGTCTGGGATAGTAATACACATCCTCTGGGAGAAACATTATGATTTTTATCGGAGAACTCACCAGGATCGTCAACCCATAGATAAACCATAGAGTATATATATTCATATATAGAGTCAACCCATAGATAAACCATAGATTATATATTCATGTATAGTCAGCCCATAGATAAACCATAGAGTATATAAATTCATATATAGAGTCGACCCATAGATAAACCATAGATTATATATTCATATATAGAGTCAGCCCATAGATAAACCATAAATTATATATTCATATATAGAGTCGTCAGCCCATAGATAAACTATAGAGTATATATATATTCATATATAGAGTAAGCCCATAGATAAACCATTGATTATATATTCATATATAGAGTCAACCCATAGATAAACCATAGAGTATATAAATTCATGTATAGAGTCAACCCATAGATAAACCATAGAGTATATAAATTCATGTATAGAGTCAGCCCATAGATAAACCATAGATTATATATTCATGTATAGTCAGCCCATAGATAAACCATAGAGTATATAAATTCATATATAGAGTCGACCCATAGATAAACCATAGATTATATATTCATATATAGAGTCAGCCCATAGATAAACCATAGATTATATATTCATATATAGAGTCAACCCATAGATAAACCATAGATTATATATTCATATATAGAGTCAACCCATAGATAAACCATAGATTATATATTCATATATAGAGTCAACCCATAGATAAACCATAGATTATATATTCATATATAGAGTCAACCCATAGATAAACCATAGATTATATATTCATATATAGAGTCAACCCATAGATAAACCATTAGAGTATATATTCATATATAGAGTCAGTCCATAGATAAACTATAGAGTATAAATATTCATATATAGAGTCAGCCCATAGATAAACCATAAATTATATATTCATATATAGAGTCGTCAGCCCATAGATAAACTATAGAGTATATATATATTCATATATAGAGTAAGCCCATAGATAAACCAGAGATCATATATTTATATATAGAGTCAACCCATAGATAAACCATAGGGTATACATATTCATATATAGAGTAAGCCCATGGATAACCATAGATCATATATTTATATTATAGAGTCAACCCATAGATAAACCATAGCGTATGAATTAATATATAGAGTCACCCCTACGATAAATCATTCACTTTTTGAACTAAAAAAGTAATTGAAAGGAATTGAGTCTAAGCGACAAACTTAAATTTTGTAATCCCTATATCTTTAAAACCTGATTGGTGCAAACCTCTAATTTTTTAAACTTATGCTATTTGATGCATTAGAAATAGTTTGAAATTTCTAAGGTCTACGACATCCGTTTTCAAAGATATAGGGATTAGAAAATCAGAGTTTAGCAAATTGTGTTGGTTTTACTAAAGATTATGTGAATATTCTCTATTTTAATAAGCATTTTCTCATTGTTTGAATTCTTTAACTTTTAGCAATACATTTCAAGTCTAAAGTTGAATTGTGAAATTTTGACATATTGGTTTCTAAAGTTGTTTAAACCTCTCAGAAATCCATTGAAATCCTTCCACAATATATTAAATAATCTTAAGCAGTTCTAAGTGGGGTTGTCAGATCAAAAAGCAGCTCTTTTGTGTGTTTTTAAAAATGTAAGAAGCATTTAGATTTGAATTCTGCATGTTTTAATTCAAACCATTCAAAAGTTTAGTCGACATAAATTTACCATGGTAAACTTTAAATATTTACATGCCCGATTTACAGAGGTACCATTCAACCTTGGATATTCTTGTTTTTTATCTTAAAAGTTGCTAGTCTCAATCTTCAATTGCAGTTTTTGACTTGCGGATTCATTAAGCGTAGACAAGAAAAGAAATTAACAGATTTGATTTTTCTCGACATCAGAATAAAATAATTTTCTTTCATTTTAGGTTTGTTTAAAACTGAAAATATATATATTTGGGTATAAATCTAAAAAGTAAGGTCATAAATAACAAAAACGTCGCCTTAATGAGCTTTCTTTGTTAAAATATTTGCAGCAAAAAGGGTGAAAAAGTTTGGTTTGATTATCTGAATTTTTTTAAGGGAACGACAACAACAACACCAACAACAACAACAACAAAAATGACAACAAACAACAACAGCAAGAACAGAAACAACAACAACAAAAACAGCAGTAAAAACAACAATAAAAACAACAACAACAACAACAGTAACAACAGAATCAACAACAACAAAAAACAACAGTAAAAAAACAACAACAGCAACAACAACAACAACAACAATAACAACAACAATAACAACAACAAGAACAAAAACAACTACAACGACAACAAAAACAACAAAACAACAACAACAATAAAGACAATAATGACAACAACAACAACATGAACAACAACAAAAACGACGACAACAGCAAGAACAAAAACAACAATAACAATACTTTCTTTAAAATAAAATGACATCATAAAAGAAAAGAAAAGAAAAGAAATTTTTGCCCTGTATTATAATTATAATATATTTTTTATAATTCTGAACAATATGTTAGTAGTATAATTCCGGAATGCTTTTTCTTCCAAGATTAAAAAAGAGAATCGGAGTGATTTCCCGCAAACTTTGAACAATATATTGTTATTGTACTTTTTATAGAAGCAGTAAAATAACAGGTTGGATGAGTTGGATCCTAGGTTGTCAGATCCAGCTAAACTTAGTTTCTAATCTCATAGTAATAAGAATTTAAAACCCGTTAAGGATTTTTTTTCATAGATAAAATTATTCTTTTAAAATTTTAATATTTTACACTATTTTGTTCACGTGACCAAATGTAATATCATATTTCAGATATACAGGTGTCCCACGGGGCCACGAAACATGACAGTTGGTGAATAGTTTTAAATGTCTTCTTCCATAATTTGTTAAGTTAAATGTTAAATGGCAGTCTTATTATATCAAAATTCATTTATAAAGTAAAATAAATTTGAATCAAAGATTTTTTAACAATATTATTAATCAATTAATATCTAGCACAGTATGTGGAAGAAGACATAAAAAACCATTCTCCAACTGTCATGTTTCGTGGAACACCCTGTATTCGGGACAGTAAGCCTAACTTCAAGTTGCCTTTCATACAGAGATGGCAATGTCTGATTCACAACGAAACCCTAGAAACCTTCATTTGATAGTTAATGTGGAAGATATGTCATTTTCTTTGGTTTAAATTGTTATATTTTGATAATTCAAATAGGTTTTCCTGCACTAGAAAAAGGCAAGTTTATTTTTGTAGAGAAACCATTGAAAATAATCAGTTTTCGAATAATTATAACATTTAGATCTAATTCATACTTATTCAGACAAACCTTTTATGGGTACTGTTGTGAATCTGGCATTGTCATCTTTGTATGGAGGTTCACTTGAAATTACACTTACAGTCCCTTTAATATCTCTATTAAAACACTCATTACATTTACGACACGTATCATGATCCAAATGTTAAAACGAAAAATATAGAAGATTTTAAAAAAAATTTTACTCCTGTATTCTTTTTCCTTTGCTGTACTTTACACTCCCTCCCCCCACTCTCTCTTTTGAGGTTATACACCGTGTTTACATAATTTCTATTCCTTGAAGCCTTCTATTTTATTTTTATTTTGGAACTAAACGTCTAGTTTTCTTGGAAATTTACTACTGCGGTATTTTTAGTTTAAGTTTAGATCTTACAGAATCCAATATTAGAGAAGGTTTAAGTATACTTGGTCACACTTTAACATATTACAGACTATACCAAACTTAGAGAAGGTTTAAGTATACTTGGTCACACTTTAACATATTACAGAGTATACCAAACTTAGAGAAGGTTTAAGTATACTTGGTCACACTTTAACATATTACATTACAGAGTATACCAAATTTAAATGGTTTAAGTATACTTGGTCACACTTTAACATATTACATAGTATACCAAACTTAGATGGTTTAAGTATATATGCAATTATAAGTTGATTTGCGGATATATACAGCCGGAACAAGGGATGGAAATTCATAAAATTCAACACTTTTTATATACATAAGCAACGATTGTTACTCAGATAAACTCTTAAAACAAGGGGGTCACATAAATTTACGTATACTGTAACAGTGGGCGAGTTTTGTTGATCTTTTACGATCAGCAATTCAAGGATTTTTTGGATCGCTGAGATCATAGCTACCAAGGGGAATCATGCCCCCTTTCCTCCCCCCCCCCATCTTTAACCCTACGGTTGGACTTTAGAGTCCTATTTTGAATCCTAACGGATTTATTTGAGTTTGCATTTGGATTCTATAAATAACCCAAGCGACGCCGAATTTTCCGTTATCTTGAAGACCCAAGCGTTGGGGAGGGGGCGGAACAACCCCGGGGTAGCTAGGGTTAAATGCGATCCTAGGATGGAGCAAAATCGAGTGAGGACAGGCAGTTGAAGACCAGCTCCCTATGTGTAGGTTCCCTTGAAGAATTCCCCTATTTGATGAAACTGATTTGATTCATAATATTTAGTTTGTATAAGTGAAACGATGAAAAATGCAAAATGTAAAAATGTCCCCTATTTGATGAAACTGATTTGATTCATAATATTTAGTTTGTATAAGTATCGTTCGATTTAAAGTTTGTATTTTTGTATCTTTTGTATATAAATATATTGTAAGAAAAACCGACTCGTTGAATATTTGAGAAACTCAGTGCATTGCTTTATTGATTTTTATTCATATACAATAATACTTACACAATTTCTTACTTACTTAAAGGAACAGACCGGCTATTCAAGGTAGTTAAACTGAGACATATAAGATGTTTCCACGATTTAAAATTACAGAGTTTGAGTGCATAGTCCACGTTCAAAATCATGAATTTGGGTGGGTACGTTTTCAGAATCGGTTTTTTTAAATTATTTAATAACGTCGACAAAAAATAAAGTAAAAATTATACAGTAAACTAATAAAATGGTTAGGGACATATTTCTCAAAAGAAATTTGACAATAAATCAATGCTAGAATCAATTATTTCGTTTTCATCATTATATTCAATTCCTTATTTTCTATGAATTTATTACTCATTCCTACAAATTCATCAAATGTCGTTATTTCAATTAAAAATTCCAGAAAATCTGCAGAAAATCTTTGTGAATATTTGTGAATATTCAGAGATCGTAGAAAGTAATAATTGAATAAGATTGAACGTGGACTTTGCGCTAAAACTCAGGATTTACAGCTCTTAAAAAAGTTTTATATGTCTAAATGAATCCTAAAGAATTTGTCCACTGCAACACTGCATACTCAGTTTCACTACCTTACATAGCCGGTCTGTCCCTTTAAATCAAAATAGAGTAATTGTCACTCTGATTATTATTGATCATAAAATCTAACTATACAAAATGAGCTTTTATTTTGGTAAAACATTTGAAGGTGGCATTATCATAAATTTATTTGATAATATTCTAAAATAGTTTTTAAACTGCAATCCTAAAATATTCAATGTTTGGAATGGAAAATGATATAAAATTTATAGATTTCATGCAAGAATTATGTACTTCACAAAATAAAACTTTATTCTTTTCCATTTGTTCTATGACAACATTTCTTGAGGTAAATTTTATAAAATATTTTTTCTTTCAACGCTACTAAAAGTGATAGATAAGTTGATAATTCAAATATAATTTTATTTAAGATTTAAGGGTGATATTTTCATAGCATTTTTGATACGATGATTTTGCCTTATTTAAAATCTTAAAAGATGCAATTAATGATTTGGAAAGATAAAATAGATGTAAATAATGAAACCTTGTAATTAGATTTTATTTATTTAATTCCAAAATGTCTTTACAGTATTTGATGTGTTGTTTTTCTTTAACTAAGCAACTACTAGTTATTATTTTCAAGGGGATTCGAAGCTGTGTGTTCTAGCCACAGTGTTGAACTTTTGTCCAGGAACAGACGAAACTGATTGGCATGACATTTGCACAGGTTGATCCCAATTAATGTACAGAAGGACATCACAAGACAGTAAAAAAAAATAGATAAGTAAGAGAATATGAAAGAGACCACGCACCCCTGACCCTTTAGTAAAAGTAAATTCAACCTAAAGTCTGACCGCGTCAACCTTGTTGCACCGGCTTTTAGTCCTATTGAGTGTCTGCGTTATTTACCCAATGTCTGGGCGATACAGTACAAACTGGGACCAGAAAGGTTGACCCGGCTCGGAAATTCAAATTACTACGGCTGCCCGTGAGACTAGAGTTAGTACACCCGAAAGGAAAGGAAAGACGCAAGAGAGTGAAAAGAATGAATACCGTCAACAACATTTCTGTTTTTCTTTCTTATTACATGTCTGACGGAATAATGGACAGATGGACACAACTCTCTTGGCTCTGCAAAAGTTCCATTATCCCATAATGCATAAGCATATCAACGCAAATGTGGTTGTTTACAATTTAAAAAAAAATAATAATCAACAGTTAAGATTAAGGAAAAAAGGTAAGCAAGATCAAGTGCTGTTTATGGTTTATAAGGTATAACCATAAGATAACGGCACAGCACAAAACGTTAGGTAAATACCTTTTAATCAGCCTTGTGCAAAGCAAATAATAGAAAGACTTCGACAACAAACTTGAGCAGATTTACGTACTGAAATATCGTATTATCTTAATTAAAATAAAATATTTTTAAAGTTTTTGTGATAGAAATTAAAAAATAGGAACTAGCATTTCTACAACAACTGAAAATTATTGAAATACATTTTGTTAATTATAATTTATTTAAATAAAACTGATTTTATTATCATTATTAGTTGTGTAATAATTTTTGATATGAGTAATACTGGCATCTGTTGGTATTCCCATGAAACAGGCTTAATGTGAAGTTTGGATAGATTAGTTTATTGCAAGGATTGTTTTGTTAGGAAAACTGCAGGGGGGGAGAATTAAGAAGGTTAAACCATACACCAGAATAATTGTATTTAGCTTTATTTAAATTATTGAAAATCGTTATTTACACCTTGTTCAAATTTTGTCTTGGCTTAAATGCTTTTAGAGATTAAGACGTGATTGTGAAATCCCTCATTTTTTCTGAATGCTTTTCATACTAGTTTTTCATTTGGAAATTTAGTTATAAAAAATCCCCCCTGAGAATCCAATCTACCTAAAAAAAAAACATTAATATGCATGAAAGCAACAAGATAATAAAAAAGAGGAAATTTACTTGAACAAAAAAACACCTTTAGACCATACTGCTAGATAAAGAGAGGCTGGTAATTAAGAAATTAAATGTAGAGAATTTTTTTAGGATTCATTTGTGACCTATCAGACGGTGTATATATTTGTTCAGCAAGAGAGCAAATTAAAACTTTAAAATCCTTTTAGATTGTCCATTTTGGTTGTTGAGAAAATAAAAATTAACTCTTTTCATCAAAAATAAGTAATCTTATCCAGTTGTTGGTTTCTGTAATGTTTTCTTCTTCACAAAAGTGTTCCCTCTATGTCTTGGAATTTGTATTGAAAAAGACGACATTTGAAGAATTTGAAGGAATCTACTGTAACCACCACCCCGAACAAATTTGTAAAGAATAAGAAATTCAATATAATGATGTAAAAGGAATAATTAATTCTAACATTGATTCATTGGTAAATTTCTGTTGAGAAATATGTTTCTAAACATATAATTTATAGTTTACTGTAGAATTTTTGTTACATTTTCAAAATTATCCCTCCAAAATAATCCCTCCAAAATAATCCCTCCAAAATAATCCCTCCAAAATCATCCCTCCAAAATGAACAAATGATGATGGGTAATGATTGAATTTGTGCATTTACTGAACAAATATGTACCGTAAAAACGTGTTATACAGGGTGTCCCACGAAACATGACAATAGCAAGACGACTTGAAAGTCGTCTTTGATATTTGAATTTATTTGTGACATTTAGTCTTCTATCTATAACTTTAACATGTATGATTCTTGAAACAATTATCACATAATTCTCCTAGCCCTGGCATTTCCAAAAAGTGGTCTGCGTTTTTTGTGCTTTCAATATTATCGGAGATATAAAGAGTTTGGTTCAGATTTCAATTTTGTTAAATAAAAGCAAAATTGTCGAAATCTGAACGAAATTGTTCATATCTCTGGCAATATTGAAAGCACAAAAAATGCGGACCACATTTTGGAAATGGCAGGACTAGGGGAATTTTGTGATTATTATCTCTAGAAATTTACTTCTAAAATTAGCTTGACAAACAAATGCAGCAAATTATATCAAAAATCAAGACGATATTCAAGTCGTCTTGCATACTGTCATGTTTCGTGGGACACCCTGTAGGTCTCAAATGAATCCTAAAAAATGTCTGCAATACTGCATTCTCAGCTAAACCAGAGCCACTGAGCCAGACACTCCCTTTAAAGTCTAGAAAAATAAAGAAATAGATTCTGGATAAATTTGTTATTTCCCGTTCCTTTAAACAAGTAGATTAAAAGATATTTTAATGTTTTCAATTAACAGTTCTGAGGATTCTTCTAAATATCGTCTTTAATGTAATGTATTTTTGAACAATTTTGTTTCGTTTCTAATTTTTAAATCTAACAAAACTATTGAAAAACAAACTACGACAATTGAAATGAAATAATAAGACGAATATTACTTAATTTCAAAAATTATATAAATATACAGGGTGTCCCACGAAACATGACTGTTGGGGAATAGTTTAAAATGTCTTCTTCCATAATATTTCAAGTTGATTGTTGCCAAAAAGAAAAATAATAAATATTTCCTGGCATCCATATTATAGTGAAATTGATTTCTATGTAAAATATATTTGAGTTTTTTAAACTAAATAAACTGCAAAAAGTCTTTAATATCTAATACATGCATACATGGAAGAAGATATTCAAAACATTCGCCAACTGTCATGTTTCGAATCCAACTAGGGGTCCATAGATGTGTGCCTTAGTAATAATATAAATTACAAAATGGAGAATGAAACTAGAACAAGACTGCTGCTGCAGAGGATCATAAAATTAAGAAAAATAATTCAAATCGATAATGTTAAATCGTCTATACGCTAAATTCCCCCTACTGAACTTCTGACCTACTAACTTTCCGACCTACTTCAATATCGGACCTACGCCAGATGTTTTTTTTGCATTATTTGAGGGTTAGGTTAGGTTAAAACAATTTCTGGGCCGAGCTCTGCGACTAGGACAGAATAGGGGGCCGGGGGCCGCGGCTAGGATAGGCTAGGGGGCAAGGTGCTGCGGCCACAAGTCCATATAGCAGCTGTAAAACCACGTGCTAGTAGGTCGGATGTGTAGTATAGCGGATTTGGCGTAAGTCAGAAGTGGAGTATTGCAGATTTGCGTAGGTCGAAAAATACACCATTTTGAAATCTTACAATCGACTTTGTATTCTGCATATACAAAATATCACAGGCGAAGAAACTGCTACTTGACTGAGGAGGGGTCGAGAGGTGAGGCGGGTTGACCCGTCCTTCATTGTATTCCATACTCCTTCCTCTGAAGTCTCATTCTTTGTATGAACTAGAAAAAAATATACTTTTATTATCTTAAACATTAGTCTAGTAAATACTAGTATAATTATAATCAATGTGTGAAAAACAAACTGTTCTATTTAATTCACTTTTTGACAGATAATTGAAAACTTTAAATCAAATAAAACATATGTTTCTAGAATTAAAATAAAACTAAGCTTTTAGGGCGCTTCGCGCCCATATTTCATATCAATTGTGAACATGTTCTCTTTGTGTACATTGTAAAACAAAAACAAATAAAAGATTTCGCGGAGTTTATAAAAAAAATTTCGATGATTTTCAAAATGTTCAAAAAGAGAAGTTTGATGGAGGCAATATTTGAAAATTTGATCATCCATAAACCTTCCTTGGGATCACGGGAGGTTCCACACAAAAATTTTGCCCGATCGGTTCAGCCGTTATATATTTTCTTGGATATAAACGGACAGACAGAAAAGCAAAGTATATATTTAGATAGCGAAATCAATCCGTAAGATATTAATACAAAAAAATAAGTGTTGACATGGATTTACAGACATTTATTTTTGTCACACTGTTGAACGAAAGAAGGAAGGCCTGGCACAACAATTTGTTCTCCGAGCCACATTCTCCTCATTTTTTATCCGAACCACCTTGAGATCCTCGTCCTTCCAAAAAAAGTTTTTAAAATGTCCAATCCTTGATGAATTTTTTAACTCTCCGTGGTAGGGGCTTTTCAAAAATGTATGATTTATCTCATTTCGCGCACTTTTTGTTTTTGCACATTTTTTACTTAATAACTTGATGTTGCAATAAATATTTGAAATTTTGCAAATTTGCCAACTTTTTTGCCAGATTTTTAAAGTAGTGCCCAAGGGCTTTCCAAACATGTATCAATTTCTACAATTTCTATAGATTTAAATCACAATAAGGAAATAGAGGGGGGGGGGGGTTATGGTATAAAAATGGAAGGAAGAGGATTTCGAGGTAGCTCGGACGAGAAAATTAGATGAATGTGGCTCGGGTGAGACAATTTTGTTGTTTGAGTTTTATTTTTAATTTCCAGTGAAGAAGTCACGAGTGTCTTTATGTTTTCAATATTTTCAAACTTAATGAAAAGATTTAGTATTTAAAAATACACTGCTTCATTCACATCAAACAAGCCAAATTATTTTGCACTTGAAGAGCGCTATTTAGTCTAGGGTTTTACAAAGATAATTAAAACACTTTGTTTAATTTAATTAAGAAAACTGACTATTTTAAAATAAAAAATATTTTGAGTCTATTTTAGTATTTTTTCTGTAAACTTTACAGATTCGATGATTAATCACCATTTTGCAGTTTTCTGTCCTGGCAAACCAGAATCCTTTTTAGCCAATATTTCAAACTCCATTTTCTCAAAAAGGACTACTCATCAAATTTGTTTAAAACATGTTTTGAAATCGACAAATCATTATACTTTCAATTTCAAAAAAAAAATTTGGGGGTAAATTCGACTTTTGCCTTCCAGAAGTGGAGTTTTAATCGAGTTTAAAAGAGGAGTTTTCA
This sequence comes from Eurytemora carolleeae, assembly GCF_000591075.1. Lineage (NCBI taxonomy): Eukaryota > Metazoa > Arthropoda > Copepoda > Calanoida > Temoridae > Eurytemora > Eurytemora carolleeae. Next base: position 273,007 of record NW_019396252.1, on the reverse strand, counting down.
CCTGCAATAGTTGTGCCATAACTGGATGAAAACTCGACTTTTCACCAAGTTGGGGGGTTGTACAAATCGATGTCAACTGGATGATATTTGGATGATTTTTGGATGAGTTCTGGAAGAGTTCTGGATGATTTTAGGATAATTTCTGGATGATATTTGGATAATATCTGGATGATGAGAAGTGGAGTTTTAATGGAATTTCAAAGTGGAATTTTTTTGTGCAAAACTCGACTTTTCATCTAGTTGGGGGGTTGTAAAATATATCGACCGGGTAATATTTGGACGATATGTGGATGATACCTGGATGATCCAGATTATATCACCCACAGATCATCCAGATGAATCACCCACATATTATCCAGATATCACCAATCCAATCCAGTATTCTTCTTCTCAAATTCAACCCATCATCATTCCTCCATCTGTAATAATCTGTACACAAGACTGTCTAAGTGGAACTTCAATTCATTCAAAAAATCAAGAATTTACTGAAATTGGTTCTAATGAAAACTCCAAAATAATAGAAATTTTGAAAAATTTTATTTACCAAAACAGTTGCATAAAATGTCTTACATATTAATTCTTTTGAAAAATCACCAAATATTATCAAATTCTCACTTACAAATGCATTTTTGTGCAGTTGAGGTTTCGTGAATATATTGACACAGAAACTGGGATTCAAAAAGTCGAGTTTAAGTCGAGTTTATGCACCCAAGATTTCACCCAGCTGGTGACTGGAGTTCAAAAGTGGAGTTAAAGTCGAGTTTAAGTGGAGATTTAAAGTCGAGTTTTGAAATCCAAGTTTTCACCCTGACTTGTTAAAAACTGGGATTCAAAAATTCGAGTTTAAGTCGAGTATACGCACCCAGATTTCACTGAGCAAGTGACTGGAGTTCAAAAGTGGAGTTAAAGTCAAGTTTAAGTGAAGTTTTTAAGTGGAGTTTTGAAATCCAAGTTTTTACCCAGACTTGGTAAAAACTGGGATTCAAAAAGTCGAGTTTAAGTTGAGCTTTTTCACCCAGATTTCACCCAGCTTGTGACTTGGTAAAAAATGGTATTCAAAGTTGAGCTTATGTCGGTTAACACACCCAGTTTCACCCAGTTGGTGACTGGAGTTCAAAAGTGGAGTTAAAGTCAAGTTTAAGTGAAGTTTTGACGTGGAGTTTTGAAATCCAAGTTTTCGCCTTGACTTGGTAAAAACTGGGATTTAAAAAGTCGAGTTAAAGTCGAGTTAGTTTCTCCCAGATTTCATCCAGTTGGTTACTGGAATTCGAAAGTGGAGTTAAAGTTGAGTTTAAGTGGAGTTTTCAAGTGGAGTTTAGGACAACTAGTTATCATCTAGTTGTATGATCCAGTTGTGTTTCTTGGGGAGCTGGAAGCTGGGGATCAAGTGACACAAGCTATCGTCAGCTGATTCACAAGTTGTTTCCAAGATTGAGCCTTAAACCTGGGTAAAAGAATAAGACTTGAGTCCAAGTTTTCAAATCTCGGGCTGAGGCTTAAATCGGGTGTGTACGGTACAAACTATAGTCGGACCGGTTTACGTACTTGGATAAATGTTGTATTTTAATGTAAATTTATTTCAGAAAATGCTAAACATGAATTATATACTACATAATCGTTCACTGTGTAAAGGAATAAGGTAACGAAATATAAAGATCCAAAAAGTATAAAAAATGCTTGTTTTTAATATTTACATATTTTCGATTTAAGATTTTTTACATGGGATATAAATATATTTGTTAGATACTAACAAATATTTCTTTTAAAGTAAGTACATTTGATTCATACGTACATAATCATCTGCAACTAAGAGATTTTATTAGCAGTCAAATTTTTTGAAAGAAATCCTTAATTTGCACATAATTGTCCTCCACCCTATTTAACTGATTTTTATTTACCTATATAATTGAACACACAGTCCACCAAAAGTGACAAATAAAAGACGACTTGATATTTAAAATATTTTGCTTACAATTTTTCTCATTACATGCTATCAGAGATCAAAAATTACCTATCAGTCGTCTTCCAACTGTCATGTCGTGGGACACCCTGAAAGGGTAACACTGTATAGTGTACATTTACATTTCTGAGAGAGCTTTTTCAGAGCTGACATTCGTAGAAACAAGCAAAGTGTTTATTTTTAGAATTTGTAATATTCGTTCCCAAACTTTCATATTTACATTTTTCGTTTCAAAGAAATGTTATTTTCATACTTAATCCATAAGTATGAAGTACACTCACGTTGGTATACATTTTGATTTAAGAGATGATAAACAAGTTTTTTTCTGAAGGTTGATTTCAACATCACAGAGCGTTTACTCAGCTACGGCACAAAGGATTGGAGTTATAGGGATGGGGCATGTAGGTAAGACTAAAATATACATTTCTGTAACCCATTTTCCATCGTTACGATATTTGATTTTAATCTTACAATATTATTATAACCGAAGATTCATGTTACTATATGTTTGGATTTAATTTAAGAACTTGCAACAAACATATAAGTGGGCCCCATAAAACTCTGGAACGGGATGACGACTTTAGGCTATAATAATGACATTAAATTCTAGCTTGGGAACCCAGCTTTGCTTGGAAACAAAAAGTCAACCTTTTCAACTTAAACCAAGCTAAGAACATTACCGTGGTTCTACAAAGTTCCCCAATCATAATTTGAGGCAAATCGGCAAACAAAAACAGATTACTACTTTAAATGTATAGATGCAAGCGAGCACGAAACCCAGCAATTGTGCAGTGTAACTGTACAGTGAACCCTATACAGACTTAATTCACTTTTTTAAGCTATAACCCATAAAACTATTTGATTTTTTACAACATAAAATACAATTAAAATTATTGCTTGAATTTCACTTTTCTATTCCACATTTTTATGAGTTCCACCGTACAACTATTTGCCTCTCCGAAGTTGAACCCTTTTCCCCCGTTACCTGTCGAAACCAATGTACTCTGTGAGCGTTCTAAAATAAAAACATCTCTCCGTGAGTCTAGATTTTTCGTATGTATTAGCTCAAGAATTTCAAATTTTATTATTTTCATATTTTATGATATTTGTTAATGTACAATTCTAAATAAATAATCGTTTAAAACTTTAAAAAGATAAAGCACTCTTGTTTACAGAATAACAGAGAAAATAAAATGATATTCATTTACTTTTACATGTAAAAGAGAGGTTTATAGATTTGTATCTTTAAAGTACAATCTCTTACAGGTAGGGCTGTTAATCGTTTTCTTCCTTGTCCTTTGATGTTTTACAACTTCTTTATTTTAAACTGACATTTACTTTTCTTACACTATGCCAAATATTTACTCTGAGAGTTAATATATGCAAAAAAAGAACCATAAAACGAATGTATTTAAACGATAGTTTATTGTTCGTTTTTACACTTCATTCTCTAAGGATAAAAATATTGCAAAGTTTAATAAAAATAAATTAAAAAAATTACACTTTGTTGGAAGTTTTATAAAATGTTCAAATAAAAAAACGATTAGTAACTGCTATTACAAAAATCTGCTATTACTAGTATTTAAAAATTACTAAGATTAAGAATCTAAAAATCCTACTCTTTAAGGAGCTGCTTTGACAAAGAATCTAAAAAGCGAATGTATACTTACAGGAACCGCTGTTACCAAGAACCTGCTAAGAAACGGATTTAATGTCTCTGCAATCATGGATGTGAAACCAGATCTTTGCCAGGGATATCCAGATACTGTTAAGGTATGTTTAAAGAGACTGTGTGCCAAGGATATCCAGATACTATTAAAGTTTGTTTAAAGGGACTGTGTGCCAGGGATATCCAGATACTATTAAGGTATGTTTAAATGGGCTGTGTGCCAGGGATATCCAGATACTATTAAGGTTTTTTTAAAGGGACTGTTTGCCACGGATATCCAGATACTATTAATGTATGTTTAAAGGGACTGTTTGTCAGGGATATCCAGATACTATTAAGGTTTGTTTAAAGGGACTGTGTGCCAGGAATATCCAGATACTATCAAGGTTTGTTTAAAGGGACTGTGTGCCAGGGATATCCAGATATTATTAAGGTTTGTTTAAAGGGACTGTGTGCCAGGGATATCCAGATACTATTAAGGTTTGTTTAAAGGGACTGTGTGCCAGGGATATCCAGATACTATTCAGGTTTGTTTAAAGGGACTGTGTGCCAGGGATATCCAGAAACTATAAAGGTTTGTTTAAAGGGACTGTTCATAATATTTATGTTTTATTATGTTTTTTTATAATAACAGGGGAAAGGGGATAGAATCAAGATTTAGCAAGAAAAGCAATTTCGATTTATACAATGAAAATTACTATATTCTTAAAGAAAACTTTTTTTAAAACTTGGAAGAAAAACCGTAGGAAAACTTCCTAGATATTTATTGTTAACTAATTCTAATTTATAACTTTTTGTTCTGTTTGGTTCTGCTCTATGTATGTTGCATTTGCAGAGGGAGTCCCCCCTGGCATCTTCTATACCTTTAATTTGGTTTTTTTTATGGATTAAAAAATGTTCGAAATTGGGGTGTAAGATTTGTCATAAAATTCCATAAGGGGGGAATTTTATTTGTGCGAGTATTTTTTCTAATATTTCTCCCATCCCCCGGAAAATATTGTAAGCCATCCCTGGCTGATTAGCTGTTAAATTCTTTTCTAATATTTCTCCCATCCCCCGGAAAATATTGTAAGCCACCCCTGGCTGATTAGCTGTTAAATTCTTTTCTAATATTTCTCCCATCCCCCGGAAAATATTGTAAGCCACCCCTGGCTGATTAGCCGTTAAATTCTTTTTAAAAAATGGCAAAACTATATTATTAGGTTGTTGGCTCGCCTGCGGAAGTGGCACAACTCTCTGATGTAGTTGTTTCAGGTAAATTCTTTATTTTCGAGGAGATATGAGGTCACAAAGTCGAACCAGTGTTGTCGCAAAAATTTGGATTCTTAATTATATGAGATGTTTATGAATATACTTTATAAAATTTGATCAAAGTGCTCAATATTAGATCGAAATGATATTGGTCATTGCGAAAGGATTTCTTTGCATTTCTATGGTTCTTTGATTTCTGTGGTTCTTTGATTTCTGTGAGTTTGCCATTTTTTTCAGGTCAATTCAGTATTGTTTAGGCCTTAATTACAGAACCTTTCCTAAAGCTGTTAAGAATGATAAAACATTAAAAACTTTGGAAATCATGGGCGGGACACCATGCAAGAGTAATGGAAACGCCAGAAATCCACACTGGTTTAACAAAGACTACATTCATACATCTTATTATAAATATTCAAACAGCATAGATTAAATGTCGTCCTACTTATACCAGTGCCGTTTAGGATTCAAAAACTCTTGCATTGTGGGGACCTTTACATGTAAATCTACTTCCTTTATCTATAAATACTACAGCCTTTTCCGGGACCAATTTAATCCACACTAAACTAAGCTAGCGGGATAGGTCAAACAGGTCTATGATAGGCCGGGTACTGTAAAAAGTCTGGCCGCACCATAAAAAATGTGAAACCGCGAGCTAGCATAGGATGGTCGGGCCCGTACCTGCCACATCTCACTATGGCCGGTACAAGGAGTACAAGGGGCCATGTCGGTATAGCTCGTATTCAATTTGACCCTTGTACATTGTGAATCTGGAAGAGATAGGAAACTTATTCCCATTTCTTCTTGTACAATTCATAAAATAGAATTTATTATAGGTCTACCTAAACCCCATCATGTGAAGGAGGTATTTGAAGGAAGTTCTGGTCTCCTGGCTGGTCTTAAACAAGGTCAAATCTGGATTGATCATTCAACCACTGATCATGAACAAAACAAGGTAATATCATTTTGGAAAATCTTTGAAAACTCAAATCCAAACGGCTTAAATGACTATCGACAAAATTTGAAGTGGCCCTAAAGGAATAAAGTCTTTGTAAAAAAAAACTCTGATTTTCTATAAATCCCTATATCTTTGTGACCCAATAGATATTTCAAACTTTAAATTCTGAGCTGGAAGCTCTTGTTTTGCAGTGGATACCGAGATCAATGCTTGATCTTCTCTTTTTGTTAATCTGCAGATAGATTCAATCTTTATTTGATATCCTGGAAAGTGTCTAAAATCAAACCAATCAGAGCGTCGTTTAAAGAAACAGCCAATCAAAAGCCGAGAAATTTGGCGTTCAATTAATAAGAGAACTCTCGTCAGTCGGAACCTAGCAGGGAAAACCATAATTAAAATAACCAATTTTGAATGAAAAACAGGGACAACTTCATTATTTTTACTAAGGCAACTAGGTTTTATGGTTTCATTGTGAATCGAACATGGAACTTTTTAAACGAACGGTCGCTAAAATGCAGTTATATTTTTTTGTATTAATTATGTTTATACTTAACATGTATTCTAATACAGGTATTTACTGAGCAAATGGCTGCTAAAGGAGCTTATCTTCTTGAATGCCCAATAACAGGTTAAATATCTAAATATTTGGCGGATTTTTCTGAATTTTCCGGCTTAATGTTCTAAAAATAAGCTTCTGTCTAATCTAAAAAATGTAACAAATAAAAATGTAAACCAAGTTCAAAGATTTAAATTCAGATTTCGGAGTGGGAAAACTCGTATCGCACTTTTTAATAAGCGCCCTTTTATTATTAAATCGTCTTTCATTTTACTCTCGTCTAATTGGACTCTTTTTTATAAAAAAAAACTTAAATATAAAGTACAATTATCATACGAAGAAAAACTTAAATAAAAAGTACAATTATCATACGAAGAAAAACTTAAATCTAAAGTACAATTATCATACGAAGAAAAACTTAAATCTAAAGTACAATTATCATAGGAAGAAAAACTTAAATACAAAGTACAATTATCATACGAAGAAAAACTTAAATCTAAAGTACAATTATCATACGAAGAAAAACTTAAGTTTAAAATTACTAAAAAAAGGATTGACCTGAATTAAATCAATCTATATTTACAAATGTTAAAACTGTATTAGAAAGACGACTGTAAGAATCAAGTTAGGGTTTTTAGCTTCCAATGAATATAAAACAGCTTCTATTGTGTAAAGTGTACAGTGTAACGTACCCCTTTGACTATTATTTAGCTTCTTGGCTACTTCTTATCAGCAGCTAAATATTTGCGTTAAAACTAAGGTAGTTTCTGAATTCTTGTAAATGATTGCATATATGTCGTCTTCTTATTCCTTAGTGTTATAAGTTCTTCTCTAGGTGGGTTGGATGCTTTAAAGAAAGGCCAGATGGCAGTTTGGGTGGCCGGAGACAAGGTACATCATATTTTTTACCGCCTTTTACCAACATTACTTTACATCCCTTGGGACAAATAAGTGAAATAATTACCCGCTCTGCGAAGTTTTCGTGAAAAGATTCGCACATTTTCATCATAAAAGACGATAAATTATGTACAACTACTTTTTCGGGAAATTAAAAGTTTTACTTAACCGCGGGTTTTGATCAATATTGCCTGCAAAACATCCCTCCATGTGCTCTGGACATTTTGTAGGCAAAGTTGGTCTGGGAAACCCTTGGTAAAGTAAAATTCCCTTAACCTCATTGTAAAGTAGTTGTAAAAAATTATTAATCCCTAGCGTGGATCAAAATGGCGAAGTGTTGGCCCCCTTTTCATGGAATAGTTCAAATACAAAATACTTTTCTTTTGCAATTGCACCCCCTTCCTTTTAGCACACAATTTGAACATTTCTTATTTTTCATGATTGCGCATAAGGTTTTTGCATTTTTTCGTATACTAAAAATGACCTTTTCAAAAAATGTGTAAATCATAATGTTGTGCGCAAAATTGCATTTCATTTTCATTGATATATAACTGTATTTTGCAAAAATAAATTGATTTCGGCACATAATATAGAAGATATAGAGGGGTTGGGTTAATATTACCCAACTGCAACTCCCCCCCCCCTCTGAGTGATACTTTCATTGAAGGACCCCCAACTTGAATCTCTAAAGATTTTGGAGATTTGACCAAATATATTGTATACTGTCATCATCAATTGAACTTTTTTCAAAATTTTAAAATATATATGGCGTTAAACTTTTCAGTTTAAAAGTTCCAATTCCTCCTGGAAAAAGTTTCTTTGTTTGTAAAAATAATAATGGGTTTCCTTCCTATAATTTGACCCCCACCCTTCCATAAAAAAATTTGTTTTTAGGAAAAATATGTTGAAGTAAAACCTATTCTTGATGCTAGCTACAGTACAGTACAGTACACTGGTGGTCTGGGTACAGCAATGATTCCAAAGGTTTGACACTGTAATATACACTCTCAGGGTGCTTCGTTATCCTCTTCTCGATACAATTTTAGCGTTTTAATGATGTTGCTTTTCAAGCTGCAATTTTTCTTAGTATTTGTAAAACTCAAAATTTCGCAGATTTTTCTTTAACCATAGTTCTACATATGTAAATTTTTAAATATCCAGATTTATTTTAATTTCGACAAGCCATAAACCTTTTCTGCGGCCTGTAAAAAAGATCGGTTATGCTGTTCAGAACGTAATTAAATTTTGTATTTAGAATATTTTTTTTTAATCCAATAGTTTTGAATGATTTACGGACTGTTATCTACAGGGGTCGGCGATAACATCAATACAATGAAGACGATTTTTTATTAATAATATTTGTATACTAACAAGCCTTTTCAAATTACAAGTTTATAGGTAGACAAAGAGAAGGCACCTACTCTTCGTCTGCATTTTTGTGTGTCTCTTGTTTGAAAGATTTATAGAAATCAAAATTGAAATTAAAAGTCGTCTGCATTGTATTGATATATCCGACGACAAATGCATTTTATTGGACGACATGGTTTATGTTTAGGTTCTGTCTAACATGCTCTGTGGACTTCAGGTTATTGCAATGGCAGAAGCTATGCTAATTGGTAAGTAATTGCGGAATAAGTTAAATGTAAAAGATGTTTTGAATTAAGATCTTTCACTATGATGTTCTTAGATTTAGACAGCTATGACACTTGTTCATCAAAATTTTAGACAGCGTTGACTTTAAAGTGTCGCAACGGCCTTGTCTTTATACTTTTTGTAGCCTTACACATGTACATTAAAAAATTGCAAACATGCACGCACTTGTTTCTAACTTAAGTTTAAAGCAGTAATGGCAAAATACTGCTCGAATTCTGCGTGAGAGCGTGCACATCTTATTTTTATCTTTATCAGACAATCATGCTTTAATTTTAGCAAAAAGGCACGGTCTAGATCTAGTTGAGTTCTGGCATAGTATAAGAATGTCGGCCGGTAACTCATTTCTCTGGGAGACCTGTGGACCAAACGTTTTCAGGTAAACAAAGACGACTTGAGCGCTCAAAACAACAAATGCCGCGGATAACTCCTGCCTTTTTATGAGCATTTTTAAATTTCCAAGAATTTCCAATCTATAATTAAACAAGACATTCATTTTTTAATAAAAAAAAAATTCCACAGGTAACGCCGGACCCTTCAGCTGGTTCTTTATAAAACATTTCCGAAATAAATCAATTTGAGTTTTTAAAGTTTAAAAAAGATGATTTATTATTTTTAGAGGTGAATATCATGATTCTTTCCCTATTGAGTTGATGTGTAAGGATAACCAACTAGGGTATGAGATGGCGAGAAATGCAAAGGTGAGAACGGTCCCTTTAATTAATTATTTTGTTCAAACTGTCCATTTATTCTATATTATTCTTGTAAACTCTTCCTTTAATTAGTTATGTTGTTGAAACTGTCCAATTATTCTATATGATTGTTGTAAACTCTTCCTTTAATCAATTATTTTGTTGAAACTGTCCCATTATTCTATATTATTGTTGTAAACTCTTCCTTTAATTAATTATTTTGTTGAAACTGTCCATTTATTCTATATTATTGTTGAAACTGTTCTTTTTCTTCTTTTTTGTTGTAATCAAGGAAGATCAAACGCAATAAAAATTAAGTATTTACCAGTAATACTATGTATGAATGAATTCTGGATCGTTAAATTATTATGAAGAATTCTTTGATAAAAAACATTCACAAATTGGAAAATTGTAGAGAATTATTAAAACAGAATTTTTTCACACTTTTTTACATTGTTGTTTGCTGAATACTTTAAGAATTTGATAAAATTCGTAATTATTTTTACATTTGTCTTTCTAATTTACATATTTCTTAATAATTTTACATGTTTCTTTCTGAATTTGACATTTTTGTTTATGAATTTTTTATATAAGCTTCTAGCTAAATTTGACAGAAAACATAATATTTCAAGTTAAAATTTGGAAGCATTAAGTTTTCCAGATTTTAAACTGAAGACTTTTCTTTTTCAGATTCCATTGGAATTGTTTGGTCTGATGCAGCAGATTTACAACAGGTTCAAACAATATTTTCATATTTGTAATATTTTTTTCTTTCGTGTTACTATCATTTTTTTATTGTGTTGTTTTTTTAATATTCTATTAATATTTTTATCATGACAATTATATTTGTGAATTCATGATTCCCTGCATGAGCTACGTTGTTATTTTCCACTTTTTCTACATTTTTTACCAATATTTTTCCTTGTCATAAAACCGTTTCAATAATATTATCTACAGACATATTGGATCGATTATAGTTTGTTTTTGGAATTTTCGAGGCTATTCAGAAAATTTAAAAAATAATTTTGAAAAAATGTTTGATGTGGACATACGAGTAAATACAGGTTTTGGAGTATTTGTCGTGAGTGTTGGAGATGCATAGACCAACTAGCTCAAGTGTCAGGCATTGCCCGTGAAGTATAAAGAAATCAATTTGTGATAAAAAAAATGGCTGACATATATACATACATATAATCGAAGAGCTTTAGTAAAAGAAAGACTCGATATGTAACGCTCTAATGTAAAAAAAAGTAATTTTATTAATATCTTAAAAATGAACAACAGAAAAGTTACATGATTAAAACTGATTTGTCTAGAGCACTGTACAGCCTGGGTCCTGATGTTGGGTGCTATATATATATATATATATATATTTGTCTAGAGCACTGTACAGCCTGGGTCCTGATGTTGGGTGCTATATATATATATATATATTTGTCTAGAGCACTGTACAGCCTGGGTCTTGATGTTGGGTGCTATTATATATATATTTGTATAAAGCACTGTAAAGCCTGGGTCTTGATGTTGGGTGCTATGTATATATATATTTGTCTAGAGCACTGTACAGCCTGGGTCCTGATGTTGGGTGTTACGCGCCACCAATTCTTTATGAACGTGAACATAAAGAATCTCTTCAGGTCATTTTTAACTTATTTTGAACAAAAAATGAAAACCCCCAGTCTAGAAGTTGAAATTCATAAAACCCCAGTCTAGAAGTTGAAATATAAAAACCCCAAACTAGAAGTTGAAATATAAAAACCCCATGTCTAGAAGTTGAAATATAAAAACCCCAGTCTAGAAGTTGAAATAGAAAAACCCCAGTCTAGAAGTTGAAATTCATAAAAACTGCATTCTTTTGAGTTTGGAAATCAATTTTTCAAAAACCTTTTTTTAGAAAGTTTTAGTCCGTTATTAACCATGCAGGCTCCGATTCTTTAAACATTTCGCAATACTTTTTTCAAAATCCCATTCTCCCCACAAAAAAGTATTAACCGGATAAAGGTACTTCGACAGAAACTTCATTTTACTTCCAGTTACTCCGTTATTCCTTGTTTTGATTTCAATCAGAAAGCCATCCCTGGCTGATTAGCTGTTAAATTCTTTTCTAATATTTCTCCCATCCCCCGGAAAATATTGTAAGCCACCCCTGGCTGGTTAGCCGTTAAATTCTTTTCTAATATTTCTCCCGTCCCCTGGAAAATATTGTAAGCCACCCCTGGCTGATTAGCTGTTAAATTCTTTTCTAATATTTCTCCCATCCCCCGGAAAATATTGTAAGCCACCCCTGGCTGATTAGCTGTTAAATTCTTTTCTAATATTTCTCCCATCCCCCGGAAAATATTGTAAGCCACCCCTGGCTGATTAGCTGTTAAATTCTTTTCTAATATTTCTCCCATCCCCCGGAAAATATTGTAAGCCACCCCTGGCTGATTAGCTGTTAAATTCTTTTCTAATATTTCTCCCATCCCCCGGAAAATATTGTAAGCCACCCCTGGCTGATTAGCTGTTAAATTCTTTTCTAATATTTCTCCCATCCCCCGGAAAATATTGTAAGCCACCCCTGGCTGATTAGCCGTTAAATTCTTTTCTAATATTTCTCCC
>NW_019396252.1:247499-260306 GCF_000591075.1 Eurytemora carolleeae | reverse complement strand
CTTCGCGCCTGCACGCTTCCCCACATCACGAGTTTATGTTCTGAAGTGCTATCCAATCCAAAAGTTAAAATCAGAATTGAACATCATATATATCTATATTTTCTTTATAATCTTTTTTTAACTACATATAAACACATTAGAAATGTACAACATATACAGCAATACTAGATTTACAATAATAATATCTTAATAGGCGCCTGGCTTTGAAAATTGGACATATTCAGTAGAAAATGTGGACGGAGCTTTACATGTAAGTTTATGAAAAAAAATTCAAGATTCGAAAAAATTGAAAAAATTGAGAATTGAAATACAAAAATGATCAAGTTTTAATTAAATATTCGCTTTCCCTTTAAAATCAAAGAAATTATTACACGGTTAAAATTTTTTTTGATACTTAGAAAATAAAGAAAATGATTTATCAATGAATTTAAAGGATAAAATGATTAAATAAATATTTTAGGTGAGACATGAAGGAATTGAACTCCCTGCTAAGAAACAAAAGAAAGAATAAATATTGAACTCGCAAAAAAGAGACAGCGCTTGAAACTTGACAAATATCTTAGTTAGATGATGCAGCTTGTCTTTTTTATATCTTTGGTAGAATATCATTCAATGTACTATTTGTATTAAAGCTCATTCGCCAATAAAATTTGCATTAAGAAAGGTCAATTACTTTATGACGTTTTAAAGGAAAACCAACCAATCACAGAGCAGCAAACATAATCCTGCTCTCTTATTGGTTAATTGTTTAACAACTGACTGCTATTTGCTAAGAACTTTGAAGTTTAAATTTTGTGATTGGAACCCCACCCCAATCTTTTTTTCGGAGCAAAAGTAAATTATCATATTCATTCTTTACCAAATCTTAATATATTTGCTAAATGTGAAAAGAAAGTTTTTCAGAACGACGTAATTTCTCAACTTGGAGAACGTTTTCAGTTGAAAATTAATCATTACATATTTTTTATTTTTTTCCCTTACTTAAATTTTGATCTTTGAAATGCCATATATCCCTGAAGAAGAAAAACTAGGTGAATTCCAAGCGTTATGACAAATTATTTAATCACATATGTTTACATTTAAACCGGTTTACAACAACAAATATATAAATATATCAAGATAAACAATAACAAAAAGATTGCAAATTTGTGCCAATATTATGAAAAATTTTCGTAATTTTTTGTAAATTTAATCATGATCAATGCAGGGCTGAAAAACAGTCCATGAACTGTTTTTTTAAAGAAAAGAGTTTTGGGGATTGGGAACAACATGGCAAAGGTTGATAGGCCTATATTAAAAAGGAGTGTACAATCAGTACATTGTTGTTTTTTCATTGTTTTGACTTGATTCGAATATACGGACTAGTTGAATATAATGACAAGTCAATTAAAAACTAGTCGAATAGATAGAATAGTTGCATATAAGGCTAGTCGAATATATAAACTAGTAAAATATGTAGACTAGTCGAATAAATTAACTAGTCAAATATATAAACAAGTCGAATATATGAATTAGTACAAATATAAATATCGACTAGTCGAATATATAGACTATCCGAATATATAGACTAGTCGAATATATATACAAGTCAAATATGTAAACTAGTCGAATATTAAGACAAGTCGAATAAATAGACCAGGCAGAAATACAGGCTAGTCGAATATTTAGACTGGTCGAATATATTTACTAGCTACATATGTAGACTGGTCGAATATATTTACTAGCTACATATATAGACTATTCGAATATATATTCTAGTCGAAAATACATGCAAGACAAAGGAAAACCTTCTCTACGGCAGTAAACCTTCTCTCTCCAATATCTCTACAGGTTGGTTTAACCTGCAGCTGGTTCTTCTGCTTAATAGTGAACCAGGCTCTGTTCCTGTCCCTCCATCTACGGGGGGTGGAGAGCACGCCCCTGATCCCGTCCAACTGGGGTGGAAGCCACGCCCCCGGTCGTATTAGACAAAAGAGTAGACTCTGTTCTTCTTGTGTGCTCAGAAGTCCAGTGCCTAAAAACGATTAGTATTATACAAAGCTGGTGTTAAAAATGTCGTTCAAATTCCAGAGAAGTCTTTTTTTGCATTTATATTAGTTTGATGTTCGACACTCGCTTAAAAACAATGAAAGAGCTTCGGGTCAAAAAATATTGTGAACAAATAGAATTAAAAATTTAACACTTGAACTTTGTTAACGCTCAAGAGTGTTGAATGTATGAATAGCCCCACAAAAAAAAATTTAAGTATCACTTTTGATCATTCAAAATGAAATAAATAAACACAAAACAGTTTGAAAGCTAGGAAATGGAAATTATTAGCAATGTAATGCATTTGTGATGTATTTCTTATATTAAAAATAGTTTAACAGAAGCTTGAAAATCAAGTGAAATGGGTCTACAGAAGCTGTGTGTCATGATCATTTGAAATAAAAACTTTAGTATAAAAGTCGTCTTCCTATTACACAATTTTACGGGCTCAGTGTATATGCTTCTAAGTGTTTGAGACTTTTTTATCAACGTCAAGAAAATGTCAATGTTTTGGGGATTTTACTTGCGCGCAAGTCCGCGCAACGGAATTCCGATTGGAAATCTTAGTTACCTGCTACACCGCGCTTGAACTCCTGCGCGGACATGGTGAGGAACCTGATGAGGTAGGTCGTATCTCCGAGAACCTGGGCGCGCGTATACCCAGACCTTCGCGCCTGCACGCTTCCCCATCTTTCAACTGCGCGCGCTATTTCTATTTCAGACTGAATTCTAAAAATGATAATGATGATAATGGTAATAATGGTGATAATGGTGATAATGATGATAATGATGATATTGGTGATAATGATGATAATGGTGATAATGGTGATAATGGTGATAAGGATGATAATGGTGATAATGGTAATAATGGTAATAATGGTGATATTGGTGATAATTATGATAATGGTGATAATGGTGATAAGGATGATAATTATGATAATGATGATAATGATGATAATGATGATAATGATGAAAATGATGATAATGATGATAACGATGATAATGATGATAAGGATGATAATGATGATAAGGATGATAAGGATGATAAGGATGATAAGGATGATAAGGATGATAAGGATGATAAGGATAATGAGGATGATAATGATGATACCTAAGACTAGATCTTGAAAGGAGAAGGACTAGGAGGTCCCTACTGAGGTCCTCGACCTCCTCACTCTCGAGGATTCTGCTAGCGGACCGGTCAAAGGTTGTCAGACACACAGCGAACACCTGGGACAGACACAACTTAGTTTATCTTCAAATAAATCAAAAATAATATCAGAATATTATATCATATATATTTTGCAGATTTTTTTAATTAAAAGAAAACTACGAAAATTCCATTGTTCACTCTAAGAGTGTATTTCAAATACAAAATGAATGATTTAATTTTTATTCAACAAAATTTGAAGAATGATGGTACTAAGTTGTATTTGGCTCCGGGACTACAAATTGTACTGGAAGAAAATTACTTAGATTGAATTTAGATTCTTAGTATGCATATCATAATCATTTAAAACCTACAGGGTTAGCCACAAAGGATAACATTGTAAAGACGACCTGAAACTTATAAAAGAAGACGTTTCCAAGGTTAATTTAAGTCTTCTGCCTTGAATATTGTTTTTTAATGGCTTATTTAATAACATGGCAACAAAATAAACAGTTAAGAGTCGCCTGCAAAAATCCTAAATATAAGAAATAGTTGATAGACAATATAAATTCTTTACAGTCGAATCTGAAGTCTCATCCTTTGTGGGTATCCCTGTAGAGTTACCTTTTCATATAGATCATGCTGCTGAGGAGGGAGAGAAGGGGGTGGGGGAGAAGGAGGAGAAGGAGAAGGAGAAGAAGGTTCACAAGCCTGTAAGGATGGGGCAGGGGGCAAAGACGGAGCTGATGGTAGTCCTGGAGGTCTGTAGTAGAGAAGAATTGTCTGTAGGACTTGAAGGACGGTGTCCTCGTTTACATTACATAATATATACTGAAGGACAGGCTCCAAGATCTCGGGAACCATGTACTTGTGGGACAAGTAGAGGACGGATAGGGCAGTAGGAACAGATCTAGACAATAATACAAATTTTTATAAAAAAAAATATTTCCTTGTAGTATTATCCTAAATAGAAAAAAAACTAAAACTTCTTAAAAAATGACTACTAAGGGAATAGTCTGTATCCTACCTAAGTACTAATCGTGTAATCTGTATCCTACCTAAGTACTAATCGTGTATTCTGTATCCTATCTAAGTACTAATCGTGTATTCTGTATCCTACCTAAGTACTAATCGCGAATCCTGTATCCATGTAATAAAACAGGCGAACCCTCTACTATCGGTATCCTCTATTCTCACAAATTGGTCGGATTCTCTCATTGGGCCCTGAACAAATATAGAATAACAATGATAACAATTATAACAATTATTAAAATAATAACAATAATAACAATAATAACAATAATAACAATAAAAAAATAATAACAATAATAACAATAATAACAAAAATAACAATAATAACAATATGGACTTTAAAAACCTTAAAAACAATAAGAACAATAAGAACAAAAAGGACAATATGAACAATAAAAACAACAAGAACAACAAAAACAAAAAGAACAAGAGTAACAAGAGCAACCAGAGCAACACGAGCAACAAGAACAACAAGAACAACAAGACCGACAAGAACAACAAGAACTACAAGAACAACAAGAACAACAAGAACAACAGGAACATCTAGAAAAGCAAGAACAACAAGAACAACAAGAACAACAAGAACAACAAGAAAAACAAGAACAACAAGAACAACAAGAACAACAAGAACAACAAGAACAACAAGAAAAACAAGAGCAACAAGAACAACAAGAACAACAAGAACAACAAGAACAATAAGAAAAACAAGAGCAACAAGAACAACAAGAACAACAAGAACAACAAAAACAACAAGAACAGCAAGAACAACAAAAAAGATTATGAACTGCATAACAAAAGGATTATATAAACAACAAAACCAACAAGAACAAAATTAATAACAAAACAAGAAGAAAAAAATGAATAAAAAGAACAGGAACCATTTTAATGAACAGCAAGACAAGGTTGAACCATATATTAAGTCAGAACTGGCGGATAAGTAAAGTGCTTTAATGTGCGTGCGGTTCATCTACTTCTTTTATTCAATAAATCTGAGGCCAAATTTAAAGAATTTGACCGGCGGCTTAAATTAAAGCCGCAGCTGAAATATGGTTGCTTTCACTTAAAATTGTATTCAATGTTTCAATATTTTAGCCGGCGCTTAATTTAAACCGGGTTTTGGCGGATTTAAACCGCGACGATCAAATTCTTTAAATTCCATCTTAGGTATAACAAGCACAAAAAAACAAGAAAAAACAGAATTAGCACAAGAAAACAGGAGAAAAATAGATTGAAACAAAACCTTGAATTGGAACCTTTAGCTTCCATTCTCGTTCAATACCAATGGGCAGTTCGCCTGGGAACAAAATATAAATGAAAAAATAAAAATGTAAATTTATGAAATTTAGTAGAACTTTGGTATGTAATTTAATTTAGCCACCGGGGGTGCTGGGGGAGTGTTATTTATGAATTAGAACAAATCTGCAAGACCTAAGGTCCGATTTAATGTATAGCAGTGCATCTTGCATAATATAACTTGACTAGGTAAAGATAGTTTAACTACTTGGCTTGTCTGTACTTTAAAACATTATTGTAACTATAGCCGTTCTAATTCTTCCTATTCAATTATGTTCGACCTCGCATTTTGAAAAATCAAGAAACATCGTAAGAAGAAACATGTATCTATAGAAAATTATTATTATTTATCCATTTTTTAAACATTTAAAGAAAATTATTTTTATTTATTAATTTTTGTACCTTGAAAATCCGCAAGATCTGCAACTGCTTCATCACTTATGATATCTGTATTGTATGCTAGTATCCTGACCTAGAGATGAAGGCGTTCGGTATTTTTTTCATTTCGTGATCGTTTATTGTTCATGAACGAACTTTTTTGTTTGTTTGTTTGAATCGTTAAAAAAATTGATTCAGTTCGTTCTCCAAATTATCGTTAATTTTCCATATATTTCGTTGGTTTTCTCACTTTCTTTCAGTAAAATCGCTTGTTCAATAAAATTATTCTTCCAGTACAAAAAACGACCGTTTTTTAAAAGTTTCTTCTGAAAAATCGTTCGTTCATTAAAAAACGATCGTTTTATCAAAATATTTCGGAAAATTTGGTCGCTTAGTTTTACTATTTTTTCGTCAGATTTTAAAAACTATCGTTTTTTGTATTTCTCCAAGTTGAGTCCTTCGATCTCTTTTTTAACGACACCATAGTTCACGAAAATTATTGTTCGTTCTCAAAAATGTTGTTCGTTCTCAAAAATGTTGTTTGTTCACAAAAAAAAATGCCCATCTCTATACTGACCTCCTTATAACCTCGTGATGTGACGTCAGGGTCAAACTTGTTAAACCAATCACAGGGTTGAGAGAATATATATTGTCCTGCCCCTGTATACATCTTAGGAATTTAACTTTCAGAAAACAACTTAACTCTTTGCACAAACTTTAACTTTGCAACCCAATGGTATATAACCCTTACATTTTTTCAAACTATTTGATATAGCAGTATTCATAATTTAAAATATCAAAGGTTTACGACATTCTGTTGTAAAGATCGTTTAGTCGATAATGAATATGCTCGTTGCTTGCTAAAATTTAATACTTATTGCTGCTTTTGTAAATGTAAAATTTAATCAATTATCTTTTTTTTAGTGGTTTGACACGAAGTTGTGACTGAAGAAAGAATTGTTATTCCTTCCCATTTGTATCGTTATTCCAGCTGGAGGGCTGGGGCCATACAATATTTAGTTCACCGGCTGAAATATTAAATTGTTGTAAATAGAATATGATTATTTGAAATATGTTCATTTTATTCTTTTTTAACAGTTATTTTTTGTTCTGTTTATTGCATGTTAATAACACATAGAAAGAAGAAAACACCACCATATAGATTTAGCCTTATAATAAAGAGTCTTATCATTTTTTAAGACGGGGTCGACATAGAAGAGTCGCAACGCATTGGGCTTTGATTTTACCGCGCTAACTCACTTATACTTTTGTGTGGCCCTATTCATGTACATTTTAGCACTATACCACACTTCAATCAGAACTCATCTTGTTAAAGAAGAACAAACATGTTACAAGGTAACAAAGTCGTAACGATAGTTTGGCATTTTAACCTTCTCCTTCCTGTCTAGTTTACATTGACTAATGGAGATTATTGGAGAGTGTGACAAACATCAGACATCGCACTTTATAAATATGATCCTGGTTCCCTGAACCTAGAAAACCCCCGGGGTACTCAAGGGTTCCCTCAAAATTCAGCCAATTCGGTCCAGCCGTTTGGCAAACTATAGCCAATATGTATACATACAAATTTATATGGTCAAAGAGCTTTATTATATAGATTACCTAATGTTTGAGTCTTGTTTGATGAGAAGTAGCAGAATTTATGACGAGGATCTTTTTTAGACTCACCATACACACAACACATAGGATAATATCTAAAACATTTGAGCCAGGTCGCTCAACTACCTACCGCCGGTTTAAACAAATCTTGAATCTCCGATTTAAAGCTAAAGATTTATGATGATCTGAATTGGTGATTAAGGATTTAAACCGGCGATATGTGGGTTCAGCGACCTTTTTATTTCATGAGACTTGGTCCCAGAGCTGCCAAATACAAGAATGAACAACTTCATGTTGAAAGATTTAAAAAAAAACATATTTTTTAAAAATTTAAACTACACTATTAATAAATGCAATTTAAATCTTTGTATGTGTGAACATAGAAAATATTTTAAAGGAAAATCTAGTTTAAAACCTAACAATTTACAACAAAAAATATTACTGAAAAAAAGAGTTCTCGGCGAAAAATGTTATTTTGGCTTATTCTTCTTTTACGTTAATTTTCACACTTACCTTTCCTGAGTACTGAACCAGTGTTTAAACATCAACATATTCACTTACCTTTCCTGAGTACTGAACCAGTGTTTAAACATCAACATATTCACTTACCTTTCCTGGGTACTGAACCAGTGTTTAAACATCAACATATTCACTTACCTGTCCTGGGTACTGAACCAGTGTTTAAACATCATCATATTCACTTACCTTTCCTGGGTACTGAACCGGTGTTTAAACATCATCATATTCACTTACCTTTCCTGGGTACTGAACCTGTGTTTAAACATCAACATATTCACTTACCTTTCCTGAGTACTGAACCAGTGTTTAAACATCAACATATTCACTTACCTTTCCTGGGTAATGAACCAGTGTTTAAACAGTAACATATTCACTTACCTTTCCTGGGTACTGAACCGGTGTTTAAACATCAACATATTCACTTACCTTTCCTGGGTACTGAACCTGTGTTTAAACATCAACATATTCACTTACCTGTCCTGGGTACTGAACCGGTGTTTAAACATCATCATATTCACTTACCTTTCCTGGGTACTGAACCAGTGTTTAAACATCAACATATACCGAATTCTAAAAAGAATTACAAATATCTAAAAATAATAATGAAAAAGTTTATAAAGTAAACGAACTGAATTAAAAATTAATGCTGATAAGGTTTAGGCAAGAAAGTTAGCATAGTAATTTTAGGTTGCTTTCGTGTTCGGCCAATTTTGCAAATACAACAGAAATATCATTAAAACAAAAGTCATGAATGTTCATAAAAAATTCCTCATAATAATAAATGAGTCATGTACATCAAGTATGTTTAATAGGGTATTCACAACGGTAGGCCTTATCCTTTTTTCTGAAAATTGATTTATTTTAATTGTGGTTATTCTGTAAATGTTTTAATGAAGGAATTGCCCAAATTACAAAACACAAATATTGTTACTATTAAAAGGGTGCTATTGTAAATCTTTGAAATAGGAAGACGACATTTAGACTCAAATTTTGACTTTAAATAGTCCAAAGAACATAAAAAACAACACATCAATTTTGCAGTGTAAACAAACGACCCATTTCATTTAATAAGTTAATTAATTATTTGCTTTGTAACAGCATCTAATACAATCACTTATTGCTTTAATGTCGTCTTTCTATTCCACGGTTTTCTGGTTCTCATTCTGTACTAAATTCTATTTCGTAAACATTTCTCTGATTTGAGAATTTTTGATTAACTTACTTGATAGGATTAAAGGGTATCCTCCAGGTACATTTTATACCAGTCCAATTCTCAGATATACAGATCAAATCCTCAATAGGTTCGGCTCCAACTTTAACATAATTTTTTAGCATTGATAAAATTGATTTTAGAAGCATAATAAACTGAATTAGGGTTTCTAGTGGAAGGAAAAAATCGTTGCGCGTAATTTTTTTGTTTCGTTGTAAATTCCGCATTTTTGCGCAGTTCATACGTAAAAAAAACTCACAAGTTTTCGAATTTTGCGCAGAATTCCGTGATATTCTGTTTTGCGCAAAACTGCAGAATTTTTGCGGAATGAGTTTGATGCAAATTCCGTTCAAAAAATATTGCACAAAAAAATGCTAAAAAAAATGCTCATTTTGCGAGGGAAAATTTGACACAAATTCCGTGCATTTTGAGGCAGGAAAGAGTTAGCGTAAGGGAAGGATCAATAAGAAATGATTAATATTTATTGTTATCAAACTTCTAATGCTGGATGGTAACAGACATTTTCACAAAGTATAACAAAAATGTAAGGCTAGGTAGATTTAAATGTTGCTGTGGATACTTAATAGAATACAAAGTTTAACTACAGATCCATGCAACTTACAAAATGATTAATCCTGAGAACCGATTCTAAAATTTATTAATAATATAAAAATACTTACATCCAACATAGATAGTTTGTGTACACACAGTTAGTTTCTCCTAAAATCTAATTTGTTGCTAAAAATGTAATTTTGTTATTTTAACAAACAAAACTCACAGAAATTAAAAAATAGAGCTGTTCACACAAAAGTAATATAAAAACATGAAAATAAAACCAATAGGGTCGGGCTTTAACCCTCTCCCCCCTTCTCTCTCCCCTCCCTCCCCTCCTCATTTTTTTTGCGTTAAGATTTTTTTTTTTGCAACAAAGTTATTCCTTGTCATTTGGATTGTTTGATTCGCTAGTACTGATTAAACCAGCTTCGGTGGTTAAACTGGCTGAGCTTGTAACACTAGTTGAACTGATTCCACCTGTTGAGTTCGTTGTATTTACCAAGATAAAACACGTGACTTTAAACTGGTCTGCTTCACTGGGATGAAATGTGGAGAGGATTGATGAGTTGTTTATCACAGTGGAGGGTAGCCTCGAGGTTGTATTGGTGTAGAAGGTTGTCATCTCAAACATTAGATCTCTAGCGCTGTACCCCTAAATATAGAGAGGAAATACATTTTTAATTGTCTTGGGCATTGAACTATTCCATAAACTAAAAAGTTCTAATCCTTTTATCTTTGCAACCGGATAGTGTAAACCTTTGAAATTTTAAACTTCAAATTCATAGCTTGTAATATACAAGGTACTAATGTAGGTAAAGTTATTTCAGAGGTGTACGCATTTTTTGTACTGCAGTATACTCTCTTTGAGCGGAAAAGTAAACACAAGACGGATACCACAGCCTGACACGGAATCCATTTTCACGACAATAATCTATGAAATATTCTGGTCATAGGAAACTGTTATGTGAATTATCAAAATTAAATCCTTTAATCCTCCTCGGATACTAAACGAACACTGATGCAGCTATTCATGTTTACAAATTCCGCCCAGAGAGAACTGGTTTCAATATGTACGCAGAGTATACACAACCGCAATTAACTTTCCTTGCATTAGTACCTTGGTAATATCTAAGGTTTAAGACATTGGATCGCAAAGATAGGGTTTAGACATGCAAAGACTGAATTTGAGAGACTTCATTGAACCGCGTAGACATGTAGATTAGTGTTATAAGTGGCGCCCAATTGAGGAGTTGTACTACAGGGTGTCCCACAAAATATGACAGTAGGAAGACGACATGAAGGTCGTCTTTGATCTCTCATATATTTATTTATATTTATATTTTCGAAATTCATTTGTCATGTCAACCAAATTTACATGAATAATTCTTCAAACAGGAATTCAATAATTTTCAAGTTTTAAAATAAAACACAAATTGTCGAAATCTGAACAAAATATAATTATAATGTTTATTGATATTGTTAGATCAATCATCAATACCTGTTTATACAGTTGATGATGTATATTAATGTGACAGGTAAGGTTGACCGGATCGGAGTTTTTATACAGCTCATGTTCACCTCGAGGAAGTGAAACTAAAAAAATATGAAAAAAGTTAACTGTGTTTTAAATTTATAACTATAGCTTAGGCCACCATATTTGCTTAAAACACCCAGATTTCCTTAAAAAGTCAACCCACTCAACAAAGAACTTTTAAACAACGCTAAACAATTCAGCTGGGTTTTATACCACCAAGACATATAAACATAGATTATACATAAAAACACTTATTGGGCTGCTGCTAGTGTCTAGTTCAAAGTAACAAATAATATAATCTTAATACAGGAAAGGCACCTTTCAATCCATTTCTTTTTCTATGCGAAAATAATAAAAATATGATATCTTAAAATCTGCTTACATTAGAACGCTAAAACTTCTTAACTTTTTCAATTTCATATTTTTTATGTATATTGTTGGATGGAAGCCAGTTAAACGGAGCGGGTCAGTGTTTCAAAAAATCAGATATTATTAATAACGCTTTTTATTAATTAAGCGACAAGGCTAAAATTTATATTTGAAAAGACCTAGAAAAAAAATTGTATAGACATGTGTCACGTGTTAATTTTTGGGCTCGGGCTTAGAACATGTATCATTCTCCCTTATCTGAACTCTAAGGGAAAAATCTATAGAAGACAAATGTAGCACAATCCGAATAGGGTTAATCAATTTGTTCTAATCCCATTTTTTTCTCTTGTGATTTTTTTCAGAAAAGAGGGTTTTTCTTTTGTGTTTTGGGAACAAAGAGACAAATTAATACCCTGTTTACCATAATTTTTTTGTAATAACAATTTCTTAGAGAGTGTCCCAGTAATCATTAAATTACGGCTTTCATATTGTCTTTGATGAGTAGAGTGCAAGTAACTTTTTATAATGGTAGTAATGTAGTAACACTTATGGTTTTTGAATATTGTGAATGCATGGCCTGACATTTTTGTGCTTTAACAATTGTTGCAAAAATTTACATTTTAGGTAAAAAGCAATTAATTACCTCATCTAAAGAAAAACAAACTAAAAATTTTTAATTTCTCCATATTGAAAAATTCCTCCATTTCTCCATATTGAAAAATACCTCCTATTGATGACATTCCTTCAATACAAGTGTAATCCATACTGTCCACTTGTAAACCATTGATCAGTAAAAGAAATAAAATCCACAATTGTTGATTTGATCTGATCAATTTTATATTAATTGATCTTAAGATTGAGCTTAACAGCCCCATTTGTACAGTAGTTGTAACTTTCACAACATTTTATAATTTATCACATTTTTCATTTAGGTTTAATAATTTTACAGTTTATTAAATGTGCTCTTGCATATTGATAGATTGTGGTGTACTGAGCAGAGCAGATCATGTGAGATTAGACGCCGCCAGATGTGAATGATCTGTTTATTGAAAGTATGATAGGTTTGTAACTAGGAAACCAAGAGTTGAAATATTGAATTGACGGAGGGGGGGGGGGGGG
>NW_019396252.1:226273-247481 GCF_000591075.1 Eurytemora carolleeae | reverse complement strand
GGTTAGGTTAGTTAAGACACTTTCTGGGCCGAGCGCTGCGGCTAGGACAGGCTAGAGGGCCGAGCGCTGCGGCCATGGGTTAGGTTAAGTGATGACACTTTCTGGGCCGAGCGCTGCGGCTAGATTAAATATAAATTGTGAAACATTTTTTTAAATTTGATATTATGGAGTTTGTATTTCAGAATTTTTTATTTTCAGGAGTTTGTCTCGTCAGGAGTTTGTCTCGTCAGGAGTTTGTCTTTCAGGAATTTGTCTTTTCAGGAGTTTGTCTTTCAGGAGTTTGTCTTTCAGGAGTTTGTCTTTGAGGAGTTTGTCATGGCGCCCACTGAACGATCAGTCAGTAAAATTGTTCGTTCAGTAAAATTGTTGGTTCAGTAAAATTGTTGGTTCAGTAAAATTGTTCGTTCAGTAAAATTGTTCGTTCAGTAAAATTGTTCGTTCAGTAAAATTGTTCGTTCAGTAAAATTGTTCGTTCAATAAAATCGTTCGTTCAAAAAAATCGTTTTTCAAAATATTTTTTCGAAAAAAATGTAGTTCAGAAATAGAAAAAAAATTATTTTTTAATATTCGAAAAATTAGTTTTTTTGTAAAATTCTTTCGTTTTGTAAATAAACAAACAACATCGTTCATGAACAATCAAGATCGTTTGAACGATTTTAATCATTTTTTGTTGTTTTTTTTTCGTTCGTTTTTATAAATACCAAATATTATTTTCATTTCTCTGAACGATTCATTTCGTTCGTCCATCGTTCGTTTTTTCACGAAAAATTTCATTCGATCTCAAAATTTTCGTTCTTTCAAAAATGCGATGCCCATCTCTACCCACCCTTACTCCGACCGTATACCTTATATAGTACTACGGGAGGATCTAAGTGAAAGCTGGTTTAAAATGAAAACATTCAGTTCTATAAGAGAACTCTAGAGAACCAGGTGTATACTGTATACTTGGACGAAGCAAAGGATTTTTTCACATATTTACAGGGACTGTCAGAGAGGCATATCCGATTTACAACGGTACCCTTAAAACTTTGAGTTGATCAATAATGTGGATGATCTCATCGTTTTTCTAGTTTGAAAAGCTTTTCAAAGGAGACCACTTTTGTAAATAGACAATTTTCTTAAAGAGAAACCATAGATATCTCATTCAATCTTAATTAGACAACGTACAGTTGTATATCGGACATTTAACTTTAGAAATGGAAAGTTTTTTGAAATTTTGTCTACAGTCCCTTTAAAAAGCTTGTTCACCTATTTAAAAAACAAAATATCATTAAAGGGACTGTAATCGTAATTCTAATTGACCCTCCATGAAAAGATACCCATAAAACTATTATCTAATCAAAAAAAGGATTCTGTCGTTTTCTAGTTTCAAATGTATCTGAAAATGTTTTTCTTCTGCAGTAGAAATGCGCAAGTCACGTACTTTTTGTTGTACCGTTGTGAATCGGGCATTGTCATCTTTGCATGGAGTGTCACTTAAAATTACACTTACATTTCCTTTGAGGACAAGAATAATTTAAACTTTCTGTCTAACGAAACATAGCCACTGATATCTAAAAAACGGGGTTTCTAAACGCAAAACTTGTGGTTTATTAGGGATTTTTTTAAATCTTAAAATTTATTAAATAAGATAATTTCAAATTGTATTTTTAGAATAAAAACTCAAGGTTTCATTTTTACCATTTAAAAATGAAGTTCGGGAATGCAGTCGTGTTTCTAGGAATGGTTTTAATCTCGTTAACTCTGCTTTCTTGGACAAGTCTTCAACAGAAAAGGTTTGTTAGATGAACTTCAAGAACTGTCAACCAGGCTACCCATTAATAATAAAACTGTCAGTTGGTAAAATAATAAACCAAAGAACTGTCAACCAGACAACCCATTAATAATAAAATTGTCAGTAAAATAATAAACCCAAGAACTATCAACCAGGCTACCCATTAATAATAAAATTGTCAGTTGGTAAATAATAAACCCAAGAACTGTCAACCAGGTTATCCATTAATAATAGAATTGTCATTTGGTAAATAATAAACCCAAGAACTGTCAACCAGGTTACCCATTAATAATAGAATTGTCAGTTGGTAAATAATAAACCTAAGAACTGTCAACCATTGGCTACCTATTAATAATAAAATTGTCAGCTGGTAAATAATAAACCCAAGAACTGTCAACCATGGTCTACTCATTAATAATAAAATTGTCAGCTGGTAAATAATAAACCTAAGAACTGTCAACCATTGGCTACCCATTAATAATAAAATTGTCAGCTGGTAAATAATAAACCCAAGAACTGTCAACCAGGCTAAGAATTCCGGAGAATGTTAATTTTTTTTTCATTTGATGAGTTTTATAAATCATATGTTTTTAATTCCAAAATATTATTTTTTGTTAATTACTTTATTTGAAGAGTCTCGAGATCTCTAACTGAAGACTATTCACAAGAATCTAATAGCACAGTTCATTTGTACATAGGTAAATTTAAATATTTAATTTTCTTTCTTTCATAAACGAAAAAATTTACAATGCAGAATATTCTATTTATAAAGTCGATAACATTATATTTGCTTTGAGTAAAAAAAACTTATTTTTGGCTTCAAAATAAAAAATCATTTTTAATAAAACTTTTTAAATGATTAACGGAACGTTCATTATTTAATTGTACATAAAGGAAACATAGTTCTTTATTTAACAAAGAACTTTATAATTGAATAAATTAATTTCTGTTAGCGAATGTAAAATTTTGAAAATTAAAGAGGAAATTTAAGGAAACAGGTGTAGAGGCAAGATATTTTAAGATTAAACTATGATGATCAGAATAAAAATCTCAACTTAATCTCAAAATGTGATAAAGTAACCCTTGTCTAAGAGCTTAGAAAAGGCTTTACATCCTTCACATCAATATTAAAAACACAAATTTTCTTCTTAAGAACGATTAATGATAATATCCAGCCAGGAACAGTCGTGACAATAAAAGTAATCAGCAGGACTTTAGAGTGGTCAGCCAGGACAATTAAGTGGTCAGCCAGGACAATTAAGTGGTCTGCCAGGACAATAAAGTGGTCAGCCAGGACAATTACGTGGTCTGTCGGGACAATTTAGTGGTTAGCCGGGACATTTAAGTGGTCTGCCAGGACAATAAAGCGGTAAGTCGAGATAATAAAGTAGTCAGCCGGGACAATAAAGCGGTCAGCTGGTACAATTAAGCGTTCAGTCGGGACAATAAAGTAGTCAGCCAGGACTATGAAGTAGGTTTGACCATTTGTTTCAAGTAATGAAGGTGTGATGAGGAAGTCCAATAATGTGGCCACTAGAGATAAAAATAAAAAAATACCTATTTAAAGATAGGACATATCAAAAGAATTCTAGAAGAATTCCACTTTGAATTTTTAGACGGATTTAATCTCATTTAATTGTTGATAAAGGAATTGAGTTTTAGCCACAAACTCTGATTTTCTAATTCCTATAACTTTGCAACCCGTTTTCCTAGACCTTTGATATTTCAAACTATTAATTCTGTTAGATCAAATAGTTTAAGTTTGAAATATCAAAGGTTTACATCATCAGGTTGCAAAGATATAGGAGTTAGAAAATGCGAGTTTGTGGCAAAAACTCAATTCCTTTTTATGAAATTTTGGAAAACAATAGAATAAACATAATCCCAAAAATTGTTCAAAAAATTAAATTTTTTAATATGTTTAGTAACACCAACCTACACAAGACTGGAGCAGGAACCTGAACTATTTAATATGTTTAGTAACACCAACCTACACAAGACTGGAGCAGGAACCGGAACTATTTAATATGTTTAGTAACACCAACCTACAAAAGACTGGAACAGGAACCTGAACTATTTAATATGTTTAGTAACACCAACCTACACAAGACTAGAGCAGGAACCGGAACTAGTCAGACTGGGGCAAACACTTCAACAAGTCAGTAGGAAGCTACCAGAAGCTTAAAGGGAGTGTTCGCGAAAAATGTAAGGGGGTATAGGCTTACGGCGATAAATAATCGCTTTTGATCGCTACAAATCTTCTATCAGTTGCGTCTATAATGAGAAAATTGTTAAAAAAACGTCTCATACCTAAGAACGTAGATTCCTTACAAATTCAGAAAGTTGCTACATACGATTCGGATCGTTTAACAAAATCAATTTAATTCTAAACAAATCATTCAAATATTAAAACTTATAGGCATCGATTATTTTTCGACACATTCGTATATTGCTAATATTTTATAATATTTTTTACTTTCTATGATGCTAGAGTGACTTTTGAAAACATTCATTCCTGATTCGAAGATTTTGATAATGAAGACGGCATTTTCCGGGAATGCGCCAATCGTGAAGACAAGTTGTAAGCGAAATATTAATTTTAAAAAACACAAAATAAAAAAAATATTATGAAATATAAACTATATACAAATGCGTCGAAAAATAATCGATGAATATAGGATTTAATATCTAAATTATTTATTTGATATTAATTTGATTTTTGTACGATCCAAGTGACAGGTCGTATGTTCCAACTTCCTCAAATATTCATCGCTGTAAGCCTATATATACCCCATTTCATTTTTCGCGAACACTCCCTTTTAATATGGCAATGCCCGATTCACAACAGTATCCTTGAAACCTATTTCTGATAAAAATGAGGAAAAAATTTATTTTTAAAATCATACCTGATAAAGCTTATACAAGGTACCGTTATAAATCGGGCATGGTCAACTTTGTCTAGAGGGTCACTTGGAATTACACTTACAATCTCCAGTTCCTTTAAAGTGACAGAAGGCGTAATTTCAAGGGAAATTCCATTTGTGGCGTGTTTTCTTCACAATACCAATTTAAGACTTACAAGGAACGGTTGTAATTGTTGATTCATTTGTATGCAACCTGGTTTATACTTAAAAGATTTTAATTATTTACTCCCTAGAAAATAACTATTTTCATTTTGGATTAAACACGGCATGTTCTTGGGTCACTTGAAATAAAACTTTAATGGCCCCCTTAACTGAATTTTTTTTTAATAAAATGGAATATTTGAATGTTGTTTCATTCTAAAAAAAGTATCATTTTTGCCTTTCTAACTTGTTTAAGCCAAAGCTTATAGGAACAGGGGGAGGTCATTTTTATTAATCCTTCCTATTAAGGCTCAAGAGGATTATGGAGAGATTTCAACATATGTCTTTAGTTCTTCTTGCAGGTATGTCAATTCATAACCAAGGCCAACAATGGTATAGCGTTTAGTCACATCCAAACAAGATATCCAAATAGCGTCAACTTTTTTAATTTAAAGGTCCACTTGTAGTAAATTTATATCACTTTCTTCCTTCAGAAACATTGGCTGGGATTAATATATTAAACTTCGACGGTCACCCACAAAGAATAAGACTTCAAAGACGACTTTACATTCAGTTAACAAGACGACATTCAAGATCAAATGAAATAATTAACATTATAGCTTTATCAGTAAATTATGGTATGGCATAATTTAAGACTCATCATAATCTAGACATCTGTAAAAAAGGTTAAGAAAATCTCAACTTTAAAGTGTTGCAACGCCATGACCTTTGGTTTTTTCCTCACAAACACCCATATGCGTTTTTGTAGCCCTAGAAATATACATTTTAAAAATACAATGCGCTTTTTCTGAGCGAAGGTTTAGAAGGAGTAAATGGGGAAAACATTGCTTGATTTTTGCGTAAGTTCGGCAGAGTTCTTCAAGTTTATTTAATGTGATTGCCATCTATTCTGTGTTACCTATGGGGGCAATATTAACTCTAGGTGGTTTAGCTAGCTTAATTGTCACAAAGATAAAAATACATAAAAGATGGCTATATGTATTATGTATAGACAAGTTAAACCGTATTTCATCTTTTCGAACAATAGCATTTGCTGTGCATACATTTAAAAAACAAATTGATCATGTTATTTTGTGCTTACGCAACGTTTTGGCAAATATTAAAGTTATTTATAATATATTAAAGTTATTCCAAAATTATTTTATTTTCAATTATATTCGTTATATATTTTCTATTTATAACAAAACTAAATATTTGAGTGAATAAAGTTTAAATTAGGTTTCTAAAAATATAAATTTAATAACATTCGACGTATTTTTTTTCAAGAATTAATTATCAAGTTTTTAAATATTCAGTTGACATTAAATATTTAATGCCAATTATTCAAATGACGACAATGAGAGTCGAGCCCTCCCCCCTTGCCATAATCATCCTTAAAAAAATCCTTTTTAAAAACAAAATCATGCGCTTGTTTAGACAACTGATTCCAACTTACATGACAAAACTTTATGAGGAACTATTTAAAGCTTTCAATGCAGTGATAACCAGAAACTGTGGAATAGGAAGACGACATCAAAGCCAAAACTAAATTGCTTTTGATGTTGTTACAAAGCAAAAAGCATACCTAGTAAAACGTCAAATCACTTCTGAAGTAAAAGGGGTCTAGGTTCAATGTTGACACCATAGAGAATAGAATATATAAAGTGGAATTAAAAGAATCTCTCGGTATGAATTTTTTCAGTCCCTTTCAGCCTGAAAGGGAGTTCAAAGTGTACAAATCATGTGTACACCTGCAGTATGGAAACAGTACAACAAAATGGCCGTTTTACACTTTTTTCTAGTAAATTCCTCTCTATATATTCTATTCTCTATGGTTGACACTGCACAATTCCTCAGATACAGGGTAACCCAGAAAGAATGAGACTTTAGAGACAACTTTACTTTATTTGTTTCTTTATATTAATGATTCAATGACTCTGTAACTTCTATGTAACTTTATAATTAAAATCCTAAACCTTGAACAAAGTACACGGGACCAAGGTTGTACAGCAAGGAAAGTTATTTCAGAGATGTACGCATCTTTTGTACTGCAGTGTTATACTGTCTGGGCGGTATTGTAATGGGATCCATG
The DNA here is from genome assembly GCF_000591075.1 of Eurytemora carolleeae. NCBI lineage: Eukaryota > Metazoa > Arthropoda > Copepoda > Calanoida > Temoridae > Eurytemora > Eurytemora carolleeae. The sequence continues at coordinate 240,550 of NW_019396252.1, read as the reverse complement.
TTTCACAAAAAAAAATCAATGAAATATTCTGGACACAGGAAACTATTATGTGAATTATCACAATTTAATGCATTAAACCTTCGATACTAATCAATCACTGATACATCAATTCCTGTTTACAAGTTCCGCCCAGAGAGAACTGGTTTCAATATGTACAGAGAGTATACGCAACTGCAATTAACATTATAATATAACCTTGCGGGACTAACAAATATTTTAAATCGTAAAACGAAAAAAAAATAAAGAAATGCTTCATAAATATAATTAATCAACAACAATGTCGAAAAATGGGTCTTAAGCTGTTTTTAAACTGGCCACACAACACCCGTACACTTTTCCATAAATTATTAAACAGTTCCTATAATTGGTTTCTTAAACAAGGTCTAATGACGTACATGGCAAAACTAGGCTATTTTCGAATTATTCCGAAACAGTTGGCCACTTTGGTCCATTTAAAATAATGTTTAATTTAATTTTATAGGAAATATTTACTTAAAGGGAGTGAAACTATATATATAGATGAAGTTTAAAGGGGCTGTAAGCAAAAATGGCATGAAACCTTATCTGCTTAAAAATGTGGTAGACTTTATGTAGCTCAGAAAGTATAAACTCTGATAATTTCTTTATTGTTTCGCATAAGCCGAAAGTCACTTTTGCAAAGAAATTGCAATTGAAAATAAACAGTTTAAAACAACAAAAATTTCGATATATAATTTAATTAAGAAAGGGTACCTTTGTAAATCATACATTTCCATCTTTATATGAAGGGTCGTTAGAAGTTACACTTATAGTCCCTTTAAGCGTAAAAACTAAGTTTTTTTGCACACATCGTTAGAACCAATAATAGTCTATTTCATTAAAATGTTAAATTTAACTTTTTATTAGGATTGTAAAATATAATTTTAAAAATGTGATAAAAATGCAAAATATCCTGCGTCTTTCCTTGTAAAAAAATGAAACGATTATAAAAAACTGAATTGAGTTGGAACCATATTGTGTATTGGATATGTGTTCTTCCAATTACTAAGGCTATCAATCATTAGAATTTGATAAAACCTTAATAAGATATTTCTGCGTAGAAAACGAAAATAAACCTATCAAAATTTTGCAAACTACTGCTTTTAAGCTTATTATAAATCATGCCAAATTTTAACAAGATTTTTTCCCCAAATTTTTTGTCCGTGTCCATATTCCTGAATAGTAGCAATAAGTATGGTTGCTTTTTGTAATTTTTTTCAAGATACTGATTATATTTAATGAATTTATTGTAAAATATGACACAAACATTTTACAAAGAAGGTTAATTCTGTTTGAATTCATTGTAATTAAATGAGTTAATTATGATTTATGAACTAGGATTTGTATTCCCTACCAAGGATAATTATAGAAGGACGGTCAGGAATATGGAACATGCATTAAGCACCATTATGATTGGGAATTGGAAGACGACATTGACTATCAACTACAGGGTTACCAACAAAGGATGAGACTTTAAAGATGACTCGAAACTCCTGAAATATGACTATCCTAGGCTTTAATTAAGTCTTCTGTCTTGAATGTAATCTCTTAATATAAAATTTAATGATTTTAATAAAAAAGAAAGAAGTTTGAAGTTGCAAGGAATGATGAATATAAGGAAACAGGCAGTATAGATTCGGTACAGTCGTCTTTGAAGTCTCATCCTTTGTGGGTAACCACAAGCACATAAACCAGTATCTTGAAACCTAATTTGTTTTGTGAATCAATAACATACACCCACATTTTGTACACACAGGAATCCCCCAAACAAATACAAAAACCAAGACATGATTTTACAAGTTAAGTTATACAAATTAGAAATAAAACACCTTTTACTGTCCTTTCCAAAATTTGGTCTGCCTTTTTCGTGCGTTCTAAATTACCATGAGATATACAAATTTTGTTTGGATTTAATTTTACTAAATAATCAAAGATTGTCTAACTTTTAATACAATTTTTTATCTAAGAAAAAACTAAATATAATCACATTACACGGGATTCCGCAAAACGGTTTTTTAAAACAATATTTAAAAATGAGATGTAGTTTCCGGAAGGAATACATAAGGGTGTAAACAAAGAATTCGGTATTCCTATTGCTAAAAGTGTGGTTATACATGATGTTTTTTAACACAGTAATCAATTTTACTGTAACACGTGCATTAACTGTTCTGTCAATATTTTAGAAAACTGTGACTTTCGATCACAATATGACCTCTTTTACATAATTTTATAGCATTTTATTTAAAATATTTTTTTGTTGGCATTTGCATTTTGAATTAAAAAGTTTAAGATAAACAAATCTGTAAGTCTAAAGACTGTTGAGTTATAGACAAAAACACGTTTGATTTCAAATATAAGAAATCAAATTCTTCTTTCTCTCGTTAGTTCAGGGTGGTAAAAACAGTACTGTAAAATCGATAGCTCTCACGCTCAAACCAATGAGAACTTTGCCAATTACTCTTTAAAGTCGACCCTGCAGTCTTAATAATTGATTCAACTTTTCATTGCACCATAGTTTCAGTAGAAGTAAATATTTTCCTTTACTGATAGAGCTGATTGAAGGATTCATAACTCTAATTGGATCATGAAATAGATAGGAATATTTCTATTGGTTCAGAATAGACACCAAACACATGACTGAACCCTGACTCGGCATACAGGAGTGATTGGAGTCTGGATTTATGTAAAATTTAAACCACTTTCCCCTATTCGTTGTGTTTTATAAGTTAAATTATATTTTTAGCTGAGATGCCAGTGATCTACAGACAAGCCCCTAAGGTGTTACCTAGAGGGGTAGCTGGTAGGAACAAGGCCCTGGACTGGGTACTCAACCAGTACCTGGTTACACTCTCCAGGAAGGAGGAGGGGGAGGAGGAGGAGGAGGGGGTTCATGGGGTACTTTACTTTGCTGATGATGATAATACGTATGATCTTAGACTTTTTGAACAGGTTGCTATATTCAAAAGTTGAAAATTGATTCATTTAAAATGTTTATTATTATATATTTATTCCTTCACAAAAGTTTTTTTTCCGTTATCCATCTTTTTCTTTTGAGTATTACTATTTTGATATATGTTTTAGATACGGCAAACGAAAAGGTTGTCTTTATTCCCAGTTGGTCTTGTATCTAAAAATGGGCTTTCATCACCGATTGTCAGGTAACTGTACACCTGTACAATTAATACTTTACACTGTACAGTATTTAGTACACTTACATTGTTTATTTGTAAATTGTGTACAACTGTACATTGTACACCATATACAATACATAGTACAACATAAACATTTTACACCATTTACATTGTACACCATATACATTGTACACTATATACATTGTACACCATATATATTGTACACCGTGTATAAGTATACCGTGCGCATTGCACAGTGTTTAATGATTTTACAGTTTTGTATGTATCACTACAGTTAACTATACACATTACATTTTACACATCCATTGTAAACTGTACAATGTACACTTCACACTGTACACTGTACCATACTTAGTAAAACATTCGCTGAACAGTACACTATTATTATTGATCCTAGAAGTTGTAGAACGAAACTCCCAAGTTTTCTTTTTTGGATCTATACATTTATGTATATTACAATAGATGAAATAGAAAAAAAGAATATAGAATAGTTCGTATAAACTAACATTCAAGAAAGAAAGTGCTTGCCCCCATAGAGTAATAAAACGAAGAGGTGAAGCTTAGCTCAGATGTACACAACCGACCTCCCTATAATTTAATTAATAGAGTGGTCGGTTGTATACATCACGATATGTTTACGTATCTAACACTGTACGCTTGTATATAGAGTGATCGTATTTCTAAGAAGGATTTTATGAAATTGACCAATTTTTAGATTTTCTTTCTTTATTTAAAGAGAATTCTAGGATGTTCACTGCAAACATTTGACAATTTTCAATCTTGTAGGTTTTGAATTTATTAGCAAAAAGCTGTGTCAAAAATAATAAATTTCTAGGGTATGAATTTAACTTAAAACATTCTTATTTCAAACATTTTCATTGTTTCTTCTCTTCAACTCTTTATCATAAACATGATAGTGTATGCAGGGTTACCCACAAAAGATGAAACAACGATGACGACCTGGAGCTCTTAACCCTAAAAAGGCTGGGGTTTTTGACTAATTTTTAACTCTTCATAAATAGAAATTTAAAGGATTTAAAAAAAAAAATTTTATGCATAAGGTAGGGTGCAGGGCGATAAAAAACCGGAGTATGTAAAAAAAATCTTAAGTAGCCCGTTTTTTATTACTAAAGCTACAGATCTGAAAACTATATTTTGAAAAGCCTTTAAAAAATTGGTGTAGAAACATGTGTCACACTTTGATATTTGTTCAAAACAAAAAAAAATATTTTTAACATTTTTCGACCTTTTTTGCATTTTTTTTCGGCCCTCCCTAGTTATCGATCTAATTTTATTTCAATGAGCTGGCCTTGAAAAGTTTGGCTATGAACATGTATTTAAACCCTATATCTATTCGCTAAGGCCTTTTTCTAAGGGGGGGGGGCTAGGGACGACCCCCCCCAGTCAATCAATAGATTCTGACACCACAGCCTTTATAGGGTTAAACATAAACAACAATCTTTAGTTTCTGTCTCAAATATTGTTTTATCCTTTGTGGGTATTGTGGTATTGTCATAAACACACAGTAATACAGTATACAATAATCCATATTAAGTATCTATTTTATTATCAATACTAATATTCAAATATCTACATAAAACCACCCCTTAGAAATACGATTATTCTATATACAAGTGTACAGCGTTAGATACATCTGAGGTAAGCTTCACCTCTTTGTTTTATTACTCTATGCTTGCCCCTTTCACACAACCCATTGTTCAATTACCTACTTTCATCAAAATACCTTGGAAACTATTCACTGATGAAGTTTGATTTCATTATTTCTCTTTGACCTTGATTCATGAATGATTTAATTTTTCTTCTACAACCATTATTCTTGGAGAATATAATAAAATTTTCTAGCAATACAAAACCATCGCTTGAAATAAATTCCCTTTCAGCAATTTATTTTGCTTTCTTTATTTGTTTGATTCAGGTGCACATAAGTGAATGTCTATCATTTTTTGGTGTTTATCATACAGTTAATTTGTTTTTTATTTATAAATAATTAGGTTTTATATTAGTATGTTTTCATTAACTATTCAAACTTGTTTTTTATTACTTTTTCTTTATTAATTTGATCTAATAGACACAGTTGAATAAAACATGATTGTTTTTGTTGGTTCAAGACAGGTGAAGGTCAAATTTATTCGACGACGCAGTATTATTTTCACGTGTCTGTATCACGTGACCAGTATATACTGCATTGCCATTGGAAGGAGTTCTGGTCACGTGATACAGACGTATATCTTACATATATACGTGTTGGTATAATTTTGAAACAGTTTTATGCCAATTTCTCAAGACTGAAACATCAAATAAATGTCTTATAGGTTTCAATCTACTTCTGAGATTCTCAGGTTTAAGCCTATAACTCTTTTAAATATCCTTTACAGTCCCTTTAATAAGATTTAAATGTTGGTTGCAATTCAATTTAGTTTAAGGTTGGATAATTATATTTTTAACGGAATTTGGATCATTGTCTGTTGTCATCCCATGGGGGCACGATCGACAGATAGAAGTAAGATTAGAAGCGATCAAAAGCATTTTTTTTATCGCATTAAGCCTATACCCCCAGTCAGTTTTCGCGAACACTCCCTTTAAGGGTACTATTGTAAATCGGACATTGCCATCACTTCAAACCTCTCTTAACAGATGTTTAATTTAGAGATGGAGTGATAGTTGGTTTCTATGATGGTTGGTCTGGTGGAAGAGTATTTAGGAAAAACATAATTTATTTAACAACAATTATACATTTTTTTCAAAAATCAATCAGAATTATTTTTCATACTGATAAGTTTTTGCACGAACTAAATTTAGTCAAAATACTTTTTTTAAAATCATATACATTGTTTTTGCAATGATTTTTAAATGAATGAAAAAGGCAAGATTTTGATAATTTTTTTCCTTCAAGTTTTATATTTTCACGCATTTTATGATAAACTTCTTTAAAATTATATTTTTAAATAAAATGAAACGGATTCTGTAAACAGGACTGTACGCATCGTGGCCATCTATGCTAAAATGACAATGCCCGATTCACAACGGAAACCTTTTTTTATCGATAATGTGAAATAAATTGCTTTTGTTTATTCAGGGTTAAAATTGTTTAGTTCTGATAATTCCTTTCTGTAGAAGAAATGCGCAACCGCAATTCACTTTTGAAGAGAAACCACAATTTGCGGGGAATTGAGATTACAGTCCCTTTAATTATTTTAGCTGTAAGTCAATTAGTGCTATATATACCTATTTAGTGCTAGACCTTAATGACAATTATGACTTTTAATTGATAACATGACAAAGTAATTATATAATTTATTTTAAATTACAGTTTTGCTAAATTATTGTTATGCATCACATAAATAATATAAACTTAGAAAAAATGCTACCTCATGGGATGCATATAGCGGGTTTAGCTGTAGTTCAAATGCGTTATAGTAGAATGTGATTAAACCATCATCTTCTTAGTTCTTTGTTGAAATTAAATTAATTTTTTGTTCGATCCGAGTCAAATATTGCAACTTTCTGAATTTATATGTACGCTGTATTCTTCGATATGAGTCGTTTTTAACAATTTTCTCCCTATAGCCGCAACAGATAGAAGTAAGATTGTAAGCAATTACCATCGAATATTTTTCGACGCATGCCTATAACCCCTTTCATCGTTCGTGAACACTCCCTTTAAACTTTAGGATAAAAATATATTAATGTAAAAAAGGTAGACTTTTACAGAATTAAGTTTTGCAATGTAATCAAACTAAGCCATGTCCCATCGCAACTCAGGATAAAATACACACTTAAATAAGATATGTTTGTAGAGTTGATATGGCAGGGTTTGCAGTTAATTTAAATACCCTGTATCAGGTTAGATAATTGTTTAATTATAATTTTTAAAGATCTATATAAAGGGTAACTGAAAAAAACCAAACAATTCACGGTTTTTCTCCCAGAGGCTTCATTATTACCCGATAATAATGAAAAGACTCTAGGCAAATACAGAACCTGCAGTTCCTTCACTTCTTACCTAAACAGTCAGGAAGGGGCATTTGGCCCCCCCCCCTCCTCTAGCTTTGTTGCCCTAGTCCTTTCATTTTTGACACTATCACCGAAAATTATTATTATTAGTAAATAGAAATTGAAAGGATTTTTTAAAAAAATTTTTATGCATAGGATAGGGTAAAGGGCGGTAAAAAGGTCAGGGTTGAGTGAATCCAATAGTTTATTTTCCACATAGTCCAAGAGACGTTGTGATATTGATTTCATTACGATCAAGAAAAAATGAAGCCTCCGAGAGAAAAAATTGTGAAGTTTAATAAAGCTTTTTGCTCTTATAGCTGACCAATCTGCTGAACCAAATTTGCTGAAAATATAAAAGGATTCTGTAGGGTATCCTGTGGGTAACAAAGCCTAAAAAAGAAAAAATATTCTTCATATTCATATTTTTTTCCAAAGTATTTTTTAAGTTCCACGATGGGCATAGGCCGGGCACTTCAGCTATAGTGCATAAGGTCTTTTACTTTTGGTTTTTATCTCCACTAATTGAGTTAGTATAACTCCATATTTGATCTAGGCATATTTGATCTAGGCATATTCTCGGGTAGGATCTGAACTCCGTATGCCGTTTAAAGCAGGATACGAGGAGGACGGCTTCCTTAAACTACTCGGAATAAAACCTCAGTAAGTTTTAATTATGGTTTAATTTTTTTTAGATAAATTTTGTTCTGTAAGTCCCTTACGAAACAACAAAAATATACCGCTTGAACTAATACACAGAACTTTGTGAAAATAAAGTAAAAGGAATTGAGTTTTTCTCACAAACTCTAATATTTTAATACCTCTATCTTTGCAACCCAATGTCGTAGACCTTAGATATTTTAAACTCTAAACTCTGTTAGATCATGTAATCTAAGTTTGAAATGTCACAGGTTTACACCGCCAGGTTGCAAAGATAAAGGGAATGGAATATTCAAGTTTGTGGCAAAGACTCAACTCCTTTGAAATTGATCTATCAAGATCTTTACAGATATATTTTTATAAATGCTTATTTTAAGGTGACAAAGATAGACTTTGGAATAAACTTTGCGGTTTTGTAAAAACTACTTGATTTTAGGATATTTTAGACAGATGCAAAAGATTTGAAACAAGTTTAAAATGATTTAAGAAGAACAGAGAAAACTTTTAAAATTATACTTTCACTTTAAATTTTAGTTTTAACATTTCAAAATCAGTCAGGGGTAAGATTTAATGAAAAGGGGGAAGTAGTTGAACTACGTAGACTAAATTCAATTTCTCTTGTACGTAAAGGTAGGCAGTGTTGTTTTTGAGCGAACAAATTTTTTTGTGAACAAAAGTGTGGTTCAGAATAAAAGAATCATGGGGAACGAAAAAAACAAGAAGGAACGATTTTAAATTTTTTATTTTTGGTTAAAGATGCCACTTTTCGAGGTTCCTTTAATTAAAAAAAATTGGTTTCTACTATTTACATCCGTAATCAAATTAAATCCGTAATCAAATTAAATCCGTAATCAGATTAAAAAAAAAATATTTTGAAGGGATGGGCCAGGGATAGTTTTAACGTTATTCCATAATTTTTAAATCATACTTTAATGAATATAAATAACTGAATAAATTAAAGCACAATTTGGTCATGCAAAATGTTCATGCAAAATGTTCGTGCAAAATGTTCATGCAAAATGTTCATGCAAAATGTTCATGCAAAATGTTCATGCAAAATGTTCATGCAAAATGTTCATGCAAAATGTTATCTTAAAATATTTTTTTATTTTAGGAAGTTTGTTGACACGAATATACCTCTGCTTTTAAAATCAAATTAACTTTATTCTACTCTTTTATCTCTTCATATACATTATACAGTGATACCCAAACAAATGTGGTAAATGAAGACGACATTTGTTTAACCTTTAGTTTATTTGTATGTTATTTTAAATCAAAAAGTTTTACCATGCATTAGAAATAATTCTGTTTGTCAAATGCGCAATTATTCATTTTATGCACCATCAGATTATATAAATAAGTTTTGATGAAAAATGTCCAATCATGTAGAGAATTAAGTTTTAAACCATTTCTTTCAAAATCAAAAGAAATAAAATTTGACAATAACAATAAGTTTTACTGCGGACATGTTAAATGAAAATAAAAATTTTGTCAGTTTTGGTGTTTGTATCAAAAAGAAATAAAACGGCTAAATCATGAAAGTTTTAAGGATCGTCACTAAATGTCAACTGTTAGGATTTTAAAAAATCCACCAATTTAAGCAAAATATGCTGTAATCATTTTTGTTCAATTTGAATACCATGAAAAAATGGCTTTGCGATAAGGAATGATATATATATATATCTATACTTTGGAAAAAAAATTATAATTTGTTCAGCCGCTAAAATGGCACATTTTCGTTAACATTTTTCCACTTTTTAAAACTTTTCTATTAGTTCAATAGCTGAGAAAATACAGTTTTTGCTTTTGACCGCTGGGTTTAAGATTTTGAACTACTTTTTGCTTTAAACCACTGGAATACAGTTTTTCTTTAACTACATTGTCTTTCAACCGCTTTAAGATTTTAAATCACCTTTTTTGCTTTCAACCACTGGAAAACAGAAAGCAAAATAGTTTTTTTAAATCTTAAAACTGGCCAAAGATTGAAAGCAAGAAGTTTTTTAAAATCCTAAACCCAGCGGTTAAAACCAAAACCTGTATTTTCTCATCGGTTAAACTAATAAAAAAGTATTCAAAAATGTTAACGAAAAAAGTACGATTTTAGCGGCTGAACTTATTTGAAGAAAGCTTGAATTTTAGACTGCGTAGAGTCTAGGCTAGATCTCAAACACTCGTTCAGCCGACCCAGCTGAGTTTTTTCTCCAAAGTATATCATTCCTTGAAGAGCAATAATTAGTTTCTTCAACAAAGGAGCACGGAGTGTTCTGGAAGCTTAGTAATTGAGCGTAAATTACACAAAAAAACAATTGTTACATTTTTACTAGATAGTTCGATCGAAAAAATTTGCCAATTTATATACTCATTATTTTCATATTTAGATGCACGCTCTTTTTTGCTTTTATCTTTTGCAAAAATTACAATTAAACCCAAATGATTAAATATTTTAGTGAATTTAAGCTTCATTATTTGTACTTTATCTATAATCAAACTGTAAGATACTAAGCAAAGTAATAAATTTATTTATTAAACCATGTTATCATGTTTTAATCAATGACAGTAGTGCTAAGGAAAGGCGGATTACAAGTTTGTATCAATGAGAGTAGAACAAAGGAGAAGAGGATTAAAGATAGTTTGTATCAATGAGATTCGAACTAAGGAGAGGAGGATTAAAGATAGTTTGTATCAATGAGATTTCAGCTAAGGAAAAGCGGATTAAAGGTTTGTATCAATGAGAGTAGAACAAAGGAGAGGGAGATTAAAGATAGTTTGTATCAATGAGAGTAGAACAAAGGAGAGGGAGATTAAAGATAGCAATGATAATAGAACTAAGGAGAGGGAGATTAAAGATAGTTTGTATCAATGATAGAAGAACTAAGGAGAGGAGGATTAAAGATAGTTTGTATCAATGAGAATAGAACTAAGGAGAAGGGGAAAGGGGTTTATTACACTTTACTGTGACGTCATAGGATAGCGCATGAGAATTAGTTTAGTTGTAAACAAGAAGACAACAATGTAAACCGTAACCTTTACGTAAAGTGTACACCGTCGCACACTTTGGACCGTAGAACGTACAACGTACAGTGTACACATAGCGAGAGACCCTGTATACCTGTACTCCATAACCTGTACACCGTAGAACGTACACATGGAGACCCTGTATATTTGTAAACGTAAAGGATGACCCATCTCTGCAGCTGCTTTCTTTTTCTGTTTAGTCTAACTGTGACAGGGGTAGGAAAAGGAATTAGAACAGATATATAGATATTTAGATCTAACAGATAGATAGATATATCTAGGGGATTAAAGATAAATATCATTGAGTTTCCCTGCTGTGTTTACAAACAAGAAACAGTACGTGAATATTAACGAGAATGGATGAGGTAATTTTTGAAAATTATTAGTTTTGAAAATATTAGAATGTTTTAGTCTAAATACAAATGTGTTCAGAATAGTTTTAACCCTTTCCAGGCTGACGTCTCCTTTACCTAAAATCCCTCCTTTTCCTTATTGTGATACAAATCAATAACATTTGATACATTTTTTCAAAGCCCTGGGGCTCTACCTGAATAACCTTAAGAAAAAATTAGAAAATTTTCAAAATTTCAAATATTTATTGCAAAATTTAGTTATTTAGCAAAAAAAATGTGCAAAAAAACAAAAAGTGCGATATTTTTGGAAAACTCTAGGACCCAGCAAATTCAAAGGAATTGGGTCATTGCCACAAACTCTGATGTAATCCCTTTATCACTATAACCCAATGTTGTAGACCCTAGATATTTCAAACTATAAATTCTGATGGATCAAATAATTAAAGTTTGAAATATCAAAAGTTTACGCCATCTGGTTTTATAAGTAAAGGTATCAGAAAATTTGGATTTGTGGCAAAGACTCAATTCCTTTACTAAGATAATTGCAACATTTTGAAAACCTTAATGTGTAATCAAGAAAAACTAAATATGCGCAAAATTTCTTTGCAAAAATTTGTTTAAGGCTTTCTAAAAGCTATACAATGTTGAAATCCAATGACTAGAACTAGGTCTAAAATAGACTTTTTCAAATATAGGTAAAACAAGGCATTTAATCAGTATGCCTGAAGATTCAGGCAGAATATGTAAAAGCTCGGCATTAAAACTAAAAGGAGGGGCATGTGTTTGAACAGCTTCAGAGAAATAATTTTTGAGTTGTGTCCAAAAAACTTAAGGGAGGTCCCATAGACATCCCCCAGCTAGCTGGAATAGGAATAGGGTAAACAAACTAAATAGATATATTAAAGGAAAAACAGATAATTTTTCTTAATTGAAAAGTTCATAAAAGTCTTATAACGTTAGATAAGTTAAGTGTAGACGTGAATTACACGACTCGTTCCATCATCCTATGTATGTAGAAATTGGCATAGTTACAATATCAAACCAAAACCAAATAAAAACTGTATTTTTTCGATAGCTCGTCCAAAGATCGTTTTGTTCCAAAGCGAAACGATTGCAAAACAAAACGATCGATATTTATTTTTAATTACTAAAAACGAAAAAAATTCTTTTTTGTCTTTACAGTTAACTGTGATGTTTATGTTTATATTTAAGAGCTGCAACTTTTATAGTATAAACAAACATGATTCTGAATATTTTGAAACATTCTTTTATTGAAAATAAAAATAAGATTACAAAATCAAAAATGTGTTTTACAGAAGCTAAGAATTGTATCACACCATAAACTAGACCTAAAGCCGGATAAAATCTAACTCATAAAAAATTTGTTTCCAAAAATAATTTACAATTCAATGATTAGAAAAGGTTTGTTGAGATAATGACTTTACATGAGTATTTATAGCAAGTCATGGAAAGCGCGTAAAGACTATTTAGAAACTTTAGAAACTGCAAAGAAACTGAGTTTTTGCAACAAACTCAAATTTTCTAATCCCTATAGCAACCCAAGGCCAAAGACATTTGATATTTTGTTAAATCAAATAATCTAAGGTTATGTTAGTTATTTTCCCAAAAGCATTTTTGCCGCTTGGAAAAATACCGTTTGGAAGCTGCACCATGGAAAAAAAGCATTTAAGAAAGTAACTAACGTCTTAAAGATTTACACGATCAGTTTGCAAAGATATGGGGATTTGAATTTGTGGCAAAACCTAATGTATTTTCAAGCATTCAAAAATGCAAATTTACAAAATCAAGTTAAAATATTTAAAAACCACTTGCAAAGTTGCCAAAAACTCGAGTTGTAGAGATGCAGAAATATTTATTGAGATTAAAAATGCCAAAAATGAAGCAAAATGACCTCTCCCACAAGTTACCTTAGTTTTGCAAATATTAAATTATGAAATAGATATTGCTGCATGTTTATAATTTTAAAACTGATTATTTTTAATTGTGGTTTATCTACAAAAGTGACTAACACGTTTCTACTGCATGAAAACATGTAATACCTATTAAAATTAAACACGTTTAAAATCTAGAAAAAAGACAGTATCTTCCATAAAGGTGTTAAGGATACCGTTGCAAATCATTCAGTGCCATCTTTGAATGAAGGGTTATTTGAAATTACGCTTACAGTCTCTTTAACAAGTCATTCTTGAACCAGGTCTGACTCTGAATATCTGAATGTAAATATTAGTTCTAGAATATACTAGATCAGACTTGATCCACCTATACATGTATTTAGCTTTTTATAAATGATCTTTTCTCTTTGAGCTATTGCTCAGAGTCTGACTCATTTCAATCTTTGCTTCTTAGTTAATTAATTGCTTCTTTATCCTTGCTTCTGGCGTCTTAAATTTTTGTTCTTGGTTCTTATTATTTTTTTTTCTTGCTCATTGCTCATTTCAATTTACTTCTTGGCCTTTGCTTCTTGTCCTCTATTAATTTATTTTTTGTTCACAAACTGTCCTTTTACTTTTAAACTTTGCTCAAAGGTTTGCACGTTCAGGTCCTTCTCATAAAATATTTGTTTAATATCACAATTATGTACAGTGAGACTCATGAAACTTTGGAATATGTATACGACTGTTGGACTCAATTGTCATGTTTTGAATATTGAACACAGCAGTTTTGTAGATGTACTATATTGTAGATGTATTATATTGGTATAACTATTAGTGTTATAACAACAACAAATATACATAAAAATATGCTCAAATTCCGTAATCCTATTCCATAGTGTTTTTGGTCTCACAATTAGATAGACTTTTCATTTTTTTTGTATTACTTCTTTGTTTGCAATTTTCCTCTCTTTTTGATATGTATTAGAAACATGACTGTATTATTATATATATATTTATATATATATATATATATATATATATGCAGGATCTGGGCATTAGGTTTAGGTGTAGCTCGAAAATACAAATAAATATATATATATCTAGGATCAAGCTGGGAATATAGGTTTAAATGTGGCCAGAATATATCATCTCTGCAGCTGCTTTCTTTTT